>NC_042979.1:47045827-47135827 GCF_901001165.1 Salmo trutta | reverse complement strand
TGGAGTGAACCATTTCACAAGTCTCTATACTACCCCCAAGTGGTGTGAACCATTTCACAAGTCTCTTACTAACCCCAAGTGGAGTGAACCATTTCACAAGTCTCTATACTACCCCCAAGTGGAGTGAACCATTTCACAAGTCTCTATACTACCCCCAAGTGGAGTGAACCATTTCACAAGTCTCTTTACTACCCCCAAGTGGAGTGAACCATTTCACAAGTCTCTTCACTACCCCCAAGTGGAGTGAACCATTTCACAAGTCTCTATACTACCCCCAAGTGGAGTGAACCATTTCACAAGTCTCTATACTACCCCCAAGTGGTGTGAACCATTTCACAAGTCTCTTACTAACCCCAAGTGGAGTGAAACATTTCACAAGTCTCTATACTACCCCCAAGTGGAGTGAACCATTTCACAAGTCTCTATACTACCCCCAAGTGGAGTGAAACCATTTCACAAGTCTCTTACTAACCCCAAGTGGAGTGAACCATTTCACAAGTCTCTATACTACCCCCAAGTGGAGTGAACCATTTCACAAGTCTCTATACTACCCCCAAGTGGAGTGAACCATTTCACAAGTCTCTTTACTACCCCCAAGTGTAGTGAACCATTTCACAAGTCTCTATACTACCCCCAAGTGGAGTGAACCATTTCACAAGTCTCTATACTACCCCCAAGTGGAGTGAACCATTTCACAAGTCTCTATACTACCCCCAAGTGGAGTGAACCATTTCACAAGTCTCTTACTAACCCCAAGTGGAGTGAACCATTTCACAAGTCTCTATACTACCCCCAAGTGGAGTGAACCATTTCACAAGTCTCTTACTAACCCCCAAGTGGAGGTGAACCATTTCACAAGTCTCTATACTACCCCCAAGTGGAGTGAACCATTTCACAAGTCTCTTTACTACCCCCAAGTGGAGTGAACCATTTCACAAGTCTCTTCACTACCCCCAAGTGGAGTGAACCATTTCACAAGTCTCTATACTACCCCCAAGTGGAGTGAACCATTTCACAAGTCTCTATACTACCCCCAAGTGGTGTGAACCATTTCACAAGTCTCTACTAACCCCAAGTGGAGTGAACCATTTCACAAGTCTCTATACTACCCCCAAGTGGAGTGAACCATTTCACAAGTCTCTATACTACCCCAAGTGGAGTGAACCATTTCACAAGTCTCTTACTAACCCCAAGTGGAGTGAACCATTTCACAAGTCTCTATACTACCCCCAAGTGGAGTGAACCATTTCACAAGTCTCTATACTACCCCCAAGTGGAGTGAACCATTTCACAAGTCTCTTTACTACCCCCAAGTGTAGTGAACCATTTCACAAGTCTCTATACTACCCCCAAGTGGAGTGAACCATTTCACAAGTCTCTATACTACCCCCAAGTGGAGTGAACCATTTCACAAGTCTCTTACTAACCCCAAGTGGAGTGAACCATTTCACAAGTCTCTATACTACCCCCAAGTGGAGTGAACCATTTCACAAGTCTCTATACTACCCCCAAGTGGAGTGAACCATTTCACAAGTCTCTTACTAACCCCAAGTGGAGGTGAACCATTTCACAAGTCTCTATACTACCCCCAAGTGGAGTGAACCATTTCACAAGTCTCTATACTACCCCCAAGTGGTGTGAACCATTTCACAAGTCTCTTACTAACCCCAAGTGGAGTGAAACATTTCACAAGTCTCTATACTACCCCCAAGTGGAGTGAACCATTTCACAAGTCTCTATACTACCCCCAAGTGGAGTGAACCATTTCACAAGTCTCTTACTAACCCCAAGTGGAGTGAACCATTTCACAAGTCTCTATACTACCCCCAAGTGGAGTGAACCATTTTCACAAGTCTCTATACTACCCCCAAGTGGAGTGAACCATTTCACAAGTCTCTTTACTACCCCCAAGTGTAGTGAACCATTTCACAAGTCTCTATACTACCCCCAAGTGGAGTGAACCATTTCACAAGTCTCTATACTACCCCCAAGTGGAGTGAACCATTTCACAAGTCTCTATACTACCCCCAAGTGGAGTGAACCATTTCACAAGTCTCTTACTAACCCCAAGTGGAGTGAACCATTTCACAAGTCTCTATACTACCCCCAAGTGGAGTGAACCATTTCACAAGTCTCTTACTAACCCCAAGTGGAGTGAACCATTTCACAAGTCTCTATACTACCCCCAAGTGGAGTGAACCATTTCACAAGTCTCTTTACTACCCCCAAGTGGAGTGAACCATTTCACAAGTCTCTTCACTACCCCCAAGTGGAGTGAACCATTTCACAAGTCTCTATACTACCCCCAAGTGGAGTGAACCATTTCACAAGTCTCTATACTACCCCCAAGTGGTGTGAACCATTTCACAAGTCTCTTACTAACCCCAAGTGGAGTGAACCATTTCACAAGTCTCTATACTACCCCCAAGTGGAGTGAACCATTTCACAAGTCTCTATACTACCCCCAAGTGGAGTGAACCATTTCACAAGTCTCTTACTAACCCCAAGTGGAGTGAACCATTTCACAAGTCTCTATACTACCCCCAAGTGGAGTGAACCATTTCACAAGTCTCTATACTACCCCCAAGTGGACGTGAACCATTTCACAAGTCTCTTTACTACCCCAAGTGTAGTGAACCATTTCACAAGTCTCTATACTACCCCCAAGTGGAGTGAACCATTTCACAAGTCTCTATACTACCCCCAAGTGGAGTGAACCATTTCACAAGTCTCTTACTAACCCCAAGTGGAGTGAACCATTTCACAAGTCTCTATACTACCCCCAAGTGGAGTGAACCATTTCACAAGTCTCTATACTACCCCCAAGTGGAGTGAACCATTTCACAAGTCTCTTACTAACCCCAAGTGGAGTGAACCATTTCACAAGTCTCTATACTACCCCCAAGTGGAGTGAACCATTTCACAAGTCTCTATACTACCCCCAAGTGGAGTGAACCATTTCACAAGTCTCTATACTACCCCCAAGTGGTGTGAACCATTTCACAAGTCTCTTACTAACCCCAAGTGGAGTGAACCATTTCACAAGTCTCTATACTACCCCCAAGTGGAGTGAACCATTTCACAAGTCTCTATACTACCCCCAAGTGGAGTGAACCATTTCACAAGTCTCTTACTAACCCCAAGTGGAGTGAACCATTTCACAAGTCTCTATACTACCCCCAAGTGGAGTGAACCATTTCACAAGTCTCTTACTAACCCCAAGTGGAGTGAACCATTTCACAAGTCTCTATACTACCCCCAAGTGGAGTGAACCATTTCACAAGTCTCTATACTACCCCCAAGTGGTGTGAACCATTTCACAAGTCTCTTACTAACCCCAAGTGGAGTGAACCATTTCACAAGTCTCTATACTACCCCCAAGTGGAGTGAACCATTTCACAAGTCTCTATACTACCCCCAAGTGGAGTGAACCATTTCACAAGTCTCTTACTAACCCCAAGTGGAGTGAACCATTTCACAAGTCTCTATACTACCCCCAAGTGTAGTGAACCATTTCACAAGTCTCTATACTACCCCCAAGTGGATTGAACCATTTCACAAGTCTCTTTACTACCCCCAAGTGTAGTGGTGGTGTTAGTGCAGGTATCCTACCAGGTCCTTCTGCTCCTTGGCCATCTTATGTTCCTCCTCCAGCTGGTCAGATAGTTCGTTGTTCTTCCTTTCCAGTTTACTGATGGTATTGCTCATCACCACTTTGTTCCTCTCCTCCACCCTCAGAGCGTTCTCCAGCTCCTTGGCCCGGCTCTCCGTCTTAGTGATCACATCCTCATGAACTCTGTTGTGTTGGAGATCCTCCACCTCCACACGCAGGTCACGCAGCTGGATACACAGAGCACCAAAGTTTTTACTTTAGCTCAGTCGTGGCTCCACAAGACACAAAGCATGTTGCCACTGCTCAATCATTCATCACATACACAACGGTTTCACCCATACCTACAACACCTTTAAACACGGATGACACGGTTTCACCCATACATACTACACCTTTAACACGGATGACATGGTTTCACCCATACATACTACACCTTTAAACACGGATGACACGGTTTCACCCATACATACTACACCTTTAAACACGGATGACATGGTTTCACCCATACATACAACACCTTTAAACACGGATGACACGGTTTCACCCATACATACTTCACCTTTAAACACGGATGACACGGTTTCACCCATACATACTACACCTTTAAACACGGATGACACGGTTTCACCCATACATACTACACCTTTAACACGGATGACACGGTTTCACCCATACATACTACACCTTTAAACACGGATGACACGGTTTCACCCATACATACTACACCTTTAAACACGGATGACATGGTTTCACCCATACATACTACACCTTTAAACACGGATGACACGGTTTCACCCATACATACTACACCTTTAAACACGGATGACACGGTTTCACCCATACATACTACACCTTTAAACACGGATGACATGGTTTCACCCATACATACTACAGCTTTAAACACGGATGACACGGTTTCACCCATACATACTACACCTTTAAACACGGATGACACGGTTTCACCCATACATACTACACCTTTAAACACAGATGACTCGGTTTCACCCATACATACTACACCTTTAAACACGGATGACATGGTTTCACCCATACATACTACACCTTTAAACATGGATGACACGGTTTCACCCATACATACTACACCTTTAAACACGGATGACACGGTTTCACCCATACATACTACACCTTTAAACACGGATGACACGGTTTTCACCCATACATACTACACCTTTTAAACACGGATTGACACGGTTTCACCCATACATACTACACCTTTAAACACGGATGACACGGTTTCACCCATACATACTACACCTTTAAACACGGATGACACGGTTTCACCCATACATACTACACCTTTAAACACGGATGACACGGTTTCACCCATACATACTACACCTTTAAACACGGATGACACGGTTTCACCCATACATACTTCACCTTTAAACACGGATGACACGGTTTCACCCATACATACTACACCTTTAAACACGGATGACACGGTTTCACCCATACATACTACACCTTTAAACACGGATGACACGGTTTCACCCATACATACTACACCTTTTAAACACGGATTGACACGGTTTCACCCATACATACTACACCTTTAACACGGTTTCACCCATACCTACTACACCTTTAAACACGGATGACATGGTTTCACCCATACATACAACACCTTTAAACACGGATGACATGGTTTCACCCATACATACAACACCTTTAAACACGGATGACACGGTTTCACCCATACATACAACACCTTTAAACACGGATGACACGGTTTCACCCATACATACTACACCTTTAACACGGATGACACGGTTTCACCCATACATACTACACCTTTAAACACGGATGACACGGTTTCACCCATACATACTACACCTTTAAACACGGATGACATGGTTTCACCCATACATACAACACCTTTAAACACGGATGACTCGGTTTCACCCATACATACTACACCTTTAAACACGGATGACACGGTTTCACCCATACATACAACACCTTTAAACACGGATGACACGGGTTCACCCATACATACTACACCTTTAAACACGGATGACATGGTTTCACCCATACATACTACACCTTTAAACACGGATGACACGGTTTCACCCATACATACTACACCTTTAAACACGGATGACATGGTTTCACCCATACATACTACACCTTTAAACACGGATGACACGGTTTCACCCATACATACTACACCTTTAAACACGGATGACATGGTTTCACCCATACATACTACACCTTTAAACACGGATGACACGGTTTCACCCATACATACTACACCTTTAAACACGGATGACACGGTTTCACCCATACATACTACACCTTTAAACACGGATGACACGGTTTCACCCATACATACTACACCTTTAAACACGGATGACACGGTTTCACCCATACACACTACACCTTTAACCACGGATGACATGGTTTCATGTCTTTATAGCATTGTATGTTCATGATGAAAGGACAACGATGAAAGAACGAGAGGTTACACAATATCACAAAGACACATCAAAGAATGACATGAAAACCCGATAGGTTAAAACTCTTCCCAGACAGTACCTGTCTCTCCAGGGTGCTTTTCTCACTGTCCAGCTGCTCATTCACATCTTTCTGCTGGATCAACTTCAGCTGGAGCTGTTCCGTCTATAAAGAACATAACATCCCAAACAGGCCTTTAAGAATGTCGTTTTTTGGGGGGATTTACAGTCACATACAGTAAATCCACCCCTCCAATTGAGGGCCTTGGAATCTTCCCAACCCCAAGGAGACATCATTTAAAAGGAGACCTTTTTTCAAGGTACTACTACAACAAACCTTTAAACAACCTTGTCTTTCTCTGTGGATGGACTTTAGGATTGAATTAGTTCTGGCCAGGGATCATTCAAGGAAGTACGCAGCAAGTAGATGCTCATGTGAAAGTGATTTGTGGGTTATTGAAAGTGAGCACATTACAACAGTAAGGAGTGAGAGCTCAGGTGTAGACAGACAGACAAGACAGACCTGTTCGATGGCTCTCTTGTGCTTGCTGGCCCATCTCTGTTCACTGTCCTGCATCTCCTCCAGGTCGTTCTCAAGATCGAACAGTTTCTCCTGGAGAAACACATCAACCAGTCAACCATTCATAAAGTGCTTTTATAGTAACCCTGCATTGACTCCAAAGAGAAAGTTGACGCAGAAGTTTGTACATGTGAGTAAGTTTATCTGTAGCTTTTTCCTCTACTGTCTCTATATCTACAGTATATCTCCCATAGTTCATACTGTCTATTGTCTCTACATCTACAGTATCTCCCCCACAGTTCATACAGTCGACTCTCTCGCTCTCCGCTCTTCTAAAAATCATCTTCTAATGAGATTAAACAGTGAAGATTAGATTAAGATTAGGAGCACATAGATTTAATTAAGGGATTTGCATAAATACTACTTCATTAACCCAGAATGACATGAGTTCAGGTGACTTGTCTGTGTATGTATGTTAACTGTGAACTGTAGTCTTATGGCTGTTCTGGGATGGTATGTTGTCTAGATGGTATCTAAACTAGGTCCTCTCTTTGCTGTGCTGTGATCAGATCACAATGCATATTTTAATCATTTACACCTGTCTACAAATGTGGGCACAATCAGAATGTGGACAAAGATCAGGACAAAGGACAGGATGTTAGAACCAGGTGTAAACAGGACAACTGTGTACCAACCTGAGCCTGTTTGAGCTGTTTGACCAGGTCTTCCTTGGTCTGTGCAGCAGTCTGTAGCTCAATCGTCAGGTCCTCTACGCTCCTCTCTGCCTGCTTCCACTGCAGCTGAACTTTCTCTCTCAGCTGGATCTCCTCCTCCAGGGAACGCTCCTTATCTATCAGCTTATCTGAGACCTGACAACACATACAGTTTATCTAGCAGCTTACCTGACAACACATACAGTTATCTACCATCCTACCTGACAACACATACAGTTATCTACCATCTTACCTGACAACATATATAGCCCTAACCCCAACCCTCTAACCCTCTAACCCTCTAAACCCAACCCTCTAACCCTCTAACCCTCTAACCCTCTAACCCTCTAACCCCCTAACCCTCTAACCCTCTAACCCTCTAACCCTTTAACCCTCTAACCCTCTAACCCTCTAACCCCCTAACCCTCTAACCCCTCTAACCCTCTAGCCCTCCTAACCCCTAACCCCCTAACCCCCTAACCCCCTAACCCTCTAACCCCCTAACCCTCTAACCCTTTAACCCTCTAACCCTCTTACCCCCTAACCCTCTAACCCTCTAACCCTCTAACCCTCTAACCCTAACCCTCTAACCCTCTAACCCTCTAACCCCCTAACCCTCTAAACCCTTTAACCCTCTAACCCCCTAACCCTCTAACCCTCTAACCCCAACACTCTAACCCTCTAACCCTAACCTCTAACCCTCTAACCCTCTAACCCTCTAACCCTCTAACACTCTAGCCCTCTAACCCTCTAACCCCCTAACCCTCTAACCCTCTAACCCTCTAACCCCCCAACCCTCTAACCCTCTAACCCTCTAACCCTCTAAACCTCTAACCCTCTAACCCTAACCCTCTAACCCTCTAACCCTCTAAACCTCTAACCCTCTAACCCTAACCCTCTAACCCTCTAACCCTCTAACCCCCTAACCCTCTAACCCTCTAACCCCCCCACCCTCTAACCCTCTAACCCTCTAACCCCCTAACCCTAACCCTCTAACCCTCTAACCCTAACCCTCTAACACTCTAGCCCTCTAACCCTCTAACCCTCTAACCCTCTAACCCCCTAACCCTCTAACCCCCTAACCCTCTAACCCTCTAACCCTCTAACACTCTAACCCCTAACCCTCTAACCCTCTAACACTCTAACCCCTCTAACCCCCTAACCCTCTAACCCTCTAACCCTAACCCTCTAACCCTCTAACCCCCTAACCCTCTAACCCTAACCCTCTAACCCTCTAACCCCCTAACCCTCTAACCCCCTAACCCTCTAACCCTCTAACCCTCTAACCCTCTAACCCCCTAACCCTCTAACCCCCTAACCCTCTACCCCTAACCCCCTAACCCTCTAAACCCTCTAACCCTCTAACCCTCTAACCCTCTAACCCTAACCCTAACCCTCTAACCCTCTAACCCCCTAACCCTCTAACCCTCTAACCCTCTAACCCTCTAACCCCCTAACCCTCTAACCCTCTAACCCTCTAACCCCCTAACCCTAACCCTCTAACCCTCTAACCCTAACCCTCTAACACTCTAGCCCTCTAACCCTCTAACCCTCTAACCCCCTAACCCTCTAACCCTCTAACCCTCTAACCCTCTAACCCCCTAACCCTCTAACCCTCTAACCCTCTAACACTCTAACCCTCTAACCCCCTAACCCTCTAACCCTCTAACCCTCTAACCCTAACCCTCTAACCCTCTAACCCTCTAACCCTAACCCTCTAACCCCCTAACCCTCTAACCCTCTAACCCCCTAACCCTAACCCTCTAACCCTCTAACCCTCTAACCCCCTAACCCTCTAACCCCCTAACCCCTAACCCCAACCCTCTAACCCTAACCCCCTAACCCTCTAACCCTCTAACCCTCTAACCCTAACCCTCTAACCCACTAACCCTCTAACCCTCTAACCCTCTAACCCCCTAACCCTCTAACCCTCTAACCCTCTAACCCTCTAACCCCTAACCCTAACCCTCTAACCCTCTAACCCTCTAACCCCCTAACCCTAACCCCCTAACCCTAACCCTCTAACCCCCTAACCCTCTAACCCTCTAACCCTCTAACCCTCTAACCCCCTAACCCTAACCCCCTAACCCTAACCCTCTAACCCTCTAACCCTCTAACCCCCCTAACCCTCTAACCCCCTAACCCTCTAACCCCCTAACCCTCTAACCCTCTAACCCCCTAACCCCCTAACCCTCTAACCCCCTAACCCCCTAACCCTCTAACCCTCTAACCCTCTAACCCTCTAACCCCCTAACCCTCTAACCCCCTAACCCCAACCCTCTAACCCTCTAACCCTCTAACCCTCTAACCCTCTAACCCCCTAACCCTCTAACCCTCTAACTCTAGCCCTCTAACCCTCTAACCCTCTAACCCTCTAACCCTCTAACCCTAACCCTCTAACCCCCTAACCCTCTAACCCCCTAACCCTCTAACCCTCTAACCCTCTAACCCTAACCCTCTAACCCTCTAACCCTCTAACCCCTAAACCCTCTAACCCCCTAACCCCAACCCCTCTAACCCTAACCCCCTAACCCTCTAACCCTCTAACCCCCTAACCCCTCTAACCCTCTAACCCTCTAACACCCTAACCCTAACCCTCTAACCCTCTAACCCTCTAACCCTCTAACCCCCTAACCCTCTAACCCTCTAACCCCCTAACCCTCTAACCCTCTAACCCTCTAACCCCTCTAACCCCCTAACCCCTAACCCCCTAACCCTCTAACCCTCTAACCCCCTAACCCTCTAACCCTCTAACCCCTAACCCTCTAACCCCCTACCCTCTAACCCTCTAACCCCCAACCCTCTAACCCCCCTACCCCTCTACCCTCTAACCCTAAACCCTCTAACCCTCTAACCCCCTAACCCCAACCCTCTAACCCTCTAACCCTCTAACCCCCTAACCCTCTAACCCTCTAACCCCCTAACCCCTCTAACCCCCTAACCTCTAACCCTCTAACCCTCTATCCCTCTAACCCTCTAACCCTCTATCCCTCTATCCCTCTAACCCTCTAACCCTCTAACCCTCTAACCCTCTAACTCTAGCTATAAAGCCTTTACAACCCTGGTCAGTATTTTACCTGTCCCTGTAGGCGGCTGAGAGTCTGTTGGGCTATCTGCAGCTCCTGACTCCTCTCCAGTAAACTCTCCTCCATGTCCTCTACCCTCAGCAGGGCGTCATCTCGTAGCTTCTGCTGCAGACTGACCTCTGCTGTCGCCTGGGTGGCTTTCTGCAGAGCCTCTTCTAGCTGTGGAGGGAGAGACCAGCATGTCACGCACATAAACTGTACCCATCCTGTACCCTTATTGTACCCATCCTGTACCCTTATTGTACCCATATTGTACCCATATTGTACCCATCCTGTACCCATATTGTACCCATATTGTACCCATACTGTACCCATCCTGTACCCATATTGTGCCCATCCTGTACCCATCCTGTACCCATATTGTACCCATCCTGTACCCATATTGTACCCATCCTGTACCCATATTGTACCCATCCTGTACCCATATTGTACCCATCCTGTACCCATATTGTACCCATCCTGTACCCATATTGTACCCATCCTGTACCCATATTGCACCCATCCTGTACCCATTCTGTACCCATATTGTACCCATCCTGTACCCATATTGTACCCATCCTGTACCCATATTGTACCCATATCGTACCCATCCTGTACCCATCCTGTACCCATCCTGTACCCATATTGTACCCATCCTGTACCCATATTGTACCCATCCTGTACCCATATTGTACCCATCCTGTACCCATCCTGTACCCATATCGTACCCATATTGTACCCATCCTGTACCCATCCTGTACCCATATTGTACCCATCCTGTACCCATATTGTACCCATCCTGTACCCATCCTGTACCCATATTGTACCCATCCTGTACCCATGGTACCCCATCTGTACCCATATTGTTACCCACCTGTACCCTATGTACCCATCCTGTACCATATTGTACCCATCCTGTACCCATCCTGTACCCATCCTGTACCCATATTGTACCCATCCTGTACCCATCCTGTACCCATATTGTACCCATATTGTACCCATCCTCTACCCATCCTGTACCCTTATTGTACCCATCCTGTACCCTTATTGTACCCATATTGTACCCATCCTGTACCCATATTGTACCCATCCTGTACCCATATTGTACCCATATTGTACCCATCTTGTACCCATATTGTACCCATCCTGTACCCATCTTGTACCCATATTGTACCCATCCTGTACCCATATTGTACCCATCCTGTACCCATCCTGTACCCATATTGTACCCATCCTGTACCCATATTGTACCCATCCTGTACCCATATTGTACCCATCCTGTACCCATATTGTACCCATCCTGTACCCTTATTGTACCCATATTGTACCCATCCTGTACCCATATTGTACCCATATTGTACCCATCCTGTACCCATATTGTACCCATCCTGTACCCATATTGTACCCATCCTGTACCCATCTTGTACCCATATTGTACCCATCCTGTACCCATCCTGTACCCATATTGTACCCATCCTGTACCCATCTTGTACCCATCCTGTACCCTTATTGTACCCATATTGTACCCATATTGTACCCATCCTGTACCCATATTGTACCCATCCTGCACCCATCCTGTACCCATATTGTACCCATCCTGTACCCATATTGTACCCATCCTGTACCCTTATTGTACCCATATTGTACCCATCCTGTACCCATATTGTACCCATCCTGTACCCATCCTGTACCCTTATTGTACCCATATTGTACCCATCCTGTACCCATATTGTACCCATCCTGTACCCATATTGCACCCATATTGTACCCATCCTGTACCCATATTGTACCCATATTGTACCCATCCTGTACCCATATTGTACCCATCCTGTACCCATCCTGTACCCATCCTGTACCAATATTGTACCCATCCTGTACCCATATTGTACCCATATTGTAGCCATATTGTACCCATCCTGTACCCATATTGTACCCATATTGTAGCCATATTGTACCCATCCTGTACCCATATTGTACCCATATTGTAGCCATATTGTACCCATCCTGTACCCATATTGTACCCATATTGTAGCCATATTGTACCCATCCTGTACCCATCCAGGAATACATACGCCTTTACATACTTCATATACTTTCCCAAAATGTTCATATTTTCCTGAAGTCCTGGTTGCTTGTGATTCTGAATCCTCCACTCCTACTGTTAGTAAAGGGGATATAACTATTTGAAACGTAGGTAGCTACCGCGCTTGTGGTCAATTCCAATTCAAGATAAATAAATTCAATTCAAAAGTGGAGGATTTACGTTGAATTCAATTCGAATTTCAAAAATGTTCAAGTAATGGAATTGAAATTGTAAAATACATTCTTTTGGAATTTAATTGAAATGTAATATGTGTTTATTTCAAATGCAGTTAAAGGAACGAATGCACTTCAAATAAAAAATTGACTGCAAGATTTGTTTTAAAATCATTTGAACTTGTATTTCTATATTGCCTGAAAGCCATAGTGAATTGAATTAAAATTGGAATTTGTGGAATTGTTGGGGATAATATTGAATTGTACCCATCCATCCCATTGTACCCATCCCATCCTGGGGCGGCAGCGCAGCCTAGTGGTTATGCTGCGTTGGACTAGTAACCGAAAGGTTGCAAGTTCAAATCCCTGAGCTGACAAGGTACAAATCTGACAGTTAACCCACTGTTCCTAGGCTGTCATTGAAAATAAGAATTTGTTCTTAACTGACATGCCTAGTTAAATAAAGGTAAAAAAGAATTTAAATATTGAATTTGAAAGGGAATTGAGTTTAATTAATGGAATTCCCCCCAACCCTTGTAGCTACATTATAGGTGTGTAAAGTGAGCAGTACTGTACCTCAGTCTCCAGTCTGAAGACAGTGTCGCTGAGCTCTGATCTCTTCTTGTCCCGTGTCTCCTTGTCCACCTCGAGATCCTCCAACTGTCTCTCAGACAGCCACAGCTTCTCTGACAGCCCCTGGGCATGGAGCGTCTGCTTCTCTAGCGCCTCCTATAGGGGACATGGTGTAGGACAGACACAGAGGCTGGGGCTGAAATGGAACCCTATTCGTTACATAGTGCACTAATTTTGAGCAGGGTCATGGTAGGGATTAGGGTGCCATTTCTGGATGCACAGAGGGGCTCACGCAAGCAGGGCAAAAACATAGGCCCAGCTAACTGACTGACAGGTCTGTGGTAGAATAGGCCCAGCTAACTGACTGAGGTCTGTGGTAGAATAGGCCCAGCTAACTGACTGACAGGTCTGTGGTAGAATAGGCCCAGCTAACTGACTGAGGTCTGTGGTAGAATAGGCCCAGCTAACTGACTGACAGGTCTGTGGTAGAATAGGCCCAGCTAACTGACTGACAGGTCTGTGGTAGAATAGACCCAGCTAACTGACTGACAGGTCTGTGGTGGAATAGGCCCAGCTAACTGACTGAGGTCTGTGGTAGAATAGGCCCAGCTAACTGACTGACAGGTCTGTGGTAGAATAGGCCCAGCTAACTGACTGACAGGTCTGTGGTAGAATAGGCCCAGCTAACTGACTGAGGTCTGTGGTAGAATAGGCCCAGCTAACTGACTGACAGGTCTGTGGTAGAATAGGCCCAGCTAACTGACTGACAGGTCTGTGGTAGAATAGACCCAGCTAACTGACTGACAGGTCTGTGGTGGAATAGGCCCAGCTAACTGACTGACAGATCTGTGGTAGAATAGGCCCAGCTAACTGACTGACAGGTCTGTGGTAGAATCTGATTATGGAGAAGCCTGTACTGTACCTCAGCGACCTGTATCTTATTCTTCAGAGACTGCTGCAGGAAGTTGAAGGCATATTCCTGAGTGTTGGCCTCCAGCATCTGGGCCCTGGCCTCGGTCAGCTCAGTCTGAAAGAAACATACATGAGATCGGCTCTCTAGAGACATCCTCCGTGTTTCAACACTTAGAAAACACAACCACTAATATCTATCTAGAAATGAAATGAAAGTAGGAGCTTGTGTGTTGGAAGATAATCCTTCTATTCAGCTCTATGGCAGAGTCTCAGCAAGATGAACACAGTGCAGTTTCTGTGTAGTCCAGTCCAGATGAACACAGTGTAGTTTCTGTGTAGTCCAGTCCAGATGAACAATAGTGTAGTTTCTGTGTAGTCCAGTCCAGATGAACAATAGTGTAGTTTCTGTGTAGTCCAGTCCAGATGAACAATAGTATAGTTTCTGTGTAGTCCAGTCCAGATGAACAAGAGTGTAGTTTCTGTGTAGTCCAGTCCAAATGAACAATAGTGTAGTTTCTGTGTAGTCCAGTCCAGAGGAACACAGTGTAGTTTCTGTGTAGTCCAGTCCAGATGAACAATAGTGTAGTTTCTGTGTAGTCCAGTCCAGATGAACACAGTGTAGTTTCTGTGTAGTCCAGTCCAGATGAAAAATGGTGTAGTTTCTGTGTAGTCCAGTCCAAATTAAAAAATAGTGTAGTTTCTGTGTAATCCAGTCCAAATGAAAAATAGTGTAGTTTCTGTGTAGTCCAGTCCAAATGAAAAATAGTGTAGTTTCTGTGTAGTCCAGTCCAGATGAACAAGAGTGTAGTTTCTGTGTAGTCCAGTCCAAATGAACAATAGTGTAGTTTCTGTGTAGTCCAGTCCAGATGAACAATAGTGTAGTTTCTGTGTAGTCCAGTCCAGATGCACAATAGTGTAGTTTCTGTGTAGTCCAGTCCAGATGAACACAGTGTAGTTTCTGTGTAGTCCAGTCCAGATGCACACAGTGTAGTTTCTGTGTAGTCCAGTCCAAATTAAAAAACAGTTTAGTTTATGTGTAGTCCAGTCCAGATAAAAAATTGCGTAGTTTCTGTGTAGTCCAGTCCAGATGCACACAGTGTAGTTTCTGTGTAGTCCAGTCCAAATTAACAATAGTGTCGTTTCTGTGTAGTCCAGTCCAGATGAACACAGTGTAGTTTCTGTGTAGTTATGACCAGATTAAAATAGTGTAGTTTGTGTAGTCCAGTCCAAATGAAAAATAGTGTAGTTTCTGTGTTGTCCAGGTGAACACAGTGTAGTTTCTGTGTAGTTCAGTCCAGATGAGCACAGTGTAGTTTCTGTGTAGTTCAGTCCAGATGAACACAGTGTAGTTTCTGTGTTGTCCAGATTAAAACAGTGTAGTTTCTGTGTAGTCCAGTCCAGATTAAAACAGTGTAGTTTCTGTGTTGTCCAGATTAAAACAGTGTAGTTTCTGTGTAGTCCAGTCCAGATTAAAACAGTGTAGTTTCTGTGTAGTCCAGTCCAGATTAAAACAGTGTAGTTTCTGTGTAGTCCAGTCCAGATTAAAACAGTGTAGTTTCTGTGTAGTCCAGTCCAGATTAAAACAGTGTAGTTTCTGTGTAGTCCAGTAGCCTACCTCCATAACTCTGAAGCGTTCCGTCATGGCCGTGTTTTCTCTCTCCAACTCTACCATCCTCACCCTCATCCTGTTCATCTCCGTCTTGGATTGATAAGAAGACAGGACATTACGTTAGCTTCAAGAACCTCTTTTACTGGCCTGGGTACCAGTCTGTTTGTGACACTCCTTGCCATGACATGGAGTGTCAAGGAGTGTCATCAAGGCACAAACAGATTAGTACCCAGGTAACATCTTTACTGAGATCAAATCTAGATCTGTTACACAGAGCATTCTGGGAATTGTAGTCCATCACACCTGCAGGGTACTGTTGGTTCTGTGAAGGTCCTCGTTGTTCACCAACAGGCCTCTCATCTCCAACCTGATCTGGTTCCTCTCCTTGTCCATCTCTATGCTCTCCGCCTCCAGGAACTGGTTCCTCTGTGGGAAGGAGGGGGACACGGAGTGACTGAGTGAGTGAGTGACTGAGTGAGTGAGTGAGAGAATGAGTGAGTGAGTGACTGAGTGAGTGAGTGACTGAGTGAGTGAGTGAGTGACTGAGTGAGTGACTGAGTGAGTGAGTGACTGAGTGAGTGACTGAGTGAGTGAGAGTGTGAGAGAGTCTTCATACTGCACCTTCTGACAGGCATCCATCTGTCTGGTCAGCTCCTCGATGTAGTCTCTCTTGTTGGGCATAGCAACAGGCGACACTGTGGACCGTATGGGGAGTTGGCTTGGCATCACCTGGAAGAACCAGGTGATGGGGTCAGTCATACAGACGTATACTATAGTAGCACCGCTATTAGATATATTATGAGCCTTTTATAATGTGTCAAAAGGCATACAAATATGTTACTGAGATGGTTATTTAACCCCATATTATTGCTCCGCCCACTCACCGGCTGGTCCCGCCTCCTGAGAGAGTCGAAGGTTGAGAAGCGTGCACGTGAGGAGGTCGCAGCCGAGGTGAAGGAGAGCACAGGGCTGCTACTTCTGCTGTTGTAGCTGTTGAACAGGTTCAGCTCTGACGTGGCTGGAGACATCACCTCCTGCATCTAATGGAGAGAGAGAAAAGAAGAGGGGAGAGAGAGAACAGGGAGAGGGGAGAGAACAGGGAGAGGGGAGAGAACAGGGAGAGGGGAGAGAACAGGGAGAGGGGAGAGAACAGGGAGAGGGGAGAGAACAGGGGGAGGGGAGGGAGAGAACAGGGAGAGGGGAGAGAACAGGGAGAGGGGAGAGAACAGGGAGAGGGGAGGGGAGGGAGAGGGGAGGGAGAGAACAGGGAGAGGGGAGAGAACAGGGAGAGGGGAGGGGAGGGAGAAAACAGGGAGAGGGGAGGGGGAGGGAGAGAACAGGGAGAGGGGAGGGGGAGGGAGAGAACAGGGAGAGGGGAAGGGAGGGAGAGAACAGGGAGAGGGGAAGGGAGGGAGAGAACAGGGAGAGGGGAGGGGAGGGAGAGAACAGGGAGAGGGGAGGGGAGGGAGAGAACAGGGAGAGGGGAGGGGAGGGAGAGAACAGGGAGAGGAGAGGGGAGGGAGAGAACAGGGAGAGGGAGAGGGGGAGGGAGAGAACAGGGAGAGGGGAGGGGAGGGAGAGAACAGGGAGAGGGGAGGGGAGGGAGAGAACAGGGAGAGGGGAGGGGAGGGAGAGAACAGGGAGAGGGGAGGGGAGGGAGAGAACAGAGAGAGGGGAGGGAAGGGAGAGAACAGGGAGAGGGGAAGGGAGGGAGAGAACAGGGAGAGGGGAGGGGAGGGAGAGAACAGGGAGAGGGGAGGGAGAGAACAGGGAGAGGGGAGGGGAGGGAGAGAACAGGGAGAGGGGAGGGGAGGGAGAGAACAGGGAGAGGGGAGGGGAAGGGAGAGAACAGGGAGAGGGGAGGGGAAGGGAGAGAACAGGGAGAGGGGAGGGGAAGGGAGAGAACAGGGAGAGGGGAGAGGGGAAGGGAGAGAACAGGGAGAGAACAAGGGGAAGGGAGAGATCAGGGAGAGGGGAGGGAGAGGGAGAGAACAGGGAGAGGGGAGGGGAAGGGAGAGAACAGGGAGAGGGGAGGGGAAGGGAGAGAACAGGGAGAGGGGAGGGGAAGGGAGAGAACAGGGAGAGGGGAGGGGAAGGGAGAGAACAGGGAGAGAACAAGGGGAAGGGAGAGATCAGGGAGAGGGGAGGGAGAGAACAGGGAGAGGGGAGGGGAGGGAGAGAACAAGGAGAGGGGAGGGGAAGGGAGAGAACAGGGAGAGAACAAGGGGAAGGGAGAGAACAGGGAGAGAACAAGGGGAAGGGAGAGAACAGGGAGAGGGGAGGGGAGGGAGAGAACAGGGAGAGGGGAGGGGAGGGAGAGAACAGGGAGAGGGGAGGGGAGGGAGCCAACAGGGAGAGGGGAGGGGAAGGGAGAGAACGGGGAGAGGGGAGGGGAAGGGAGAGAACGGGGAGAGGGGAGATGGATAGAGAAAGGAAAAATAGAAAAAGGTAGTCAAACTGAGGTAAATGGGCTTTACAATAATAGTCATGTCCCTTGCAAAAGTATTCATCCCCCTTGGCATTTTTCCTATTTTGTTGCATTACAACCTGTAACTTAAATAGATTTTTATTTGGATTTCATGTAATGGATATACACAAAATAGTCCAAATTGGTGAAGTGAAATGAAAAGAACTTGTTTCAAAAAATTCAAAAACAGAAAAGTAGTGAGTGAATATGTATTTGCTATGAAGCCCCTAAATAAGATCTGGTTCAACCAATTACCTTCAGAAGTCACATAATTAGTTAAATTAAGTCCACCTGTGTGCAATCTAAGTGTCACATGATCTATCACATGATCTCAGTATATATACACCTGTTCTGAAAGGCCCAAGTTGGCAACACCACAAAGCAAGGGGCACCACCAATCAAGGGGCACCATGAAGACCAAGGAGCTCTCCAAACAGATCAGGGACAAAGTTGTGGAGAAGTACAGATCAGGGTTGGGTTAAAAAAAAATATCTGAAACTTTGACCATCCCACGGAGCACCGTTAAATCCATTATTGAAAATAGGAAAGAATATGGCACCACAACAAACCTGCCAAGAGAGGGCCACGCACCAAAACTCACGGACCAGGCAAGGGGGGCATTAATCAGAGAGGCAACAAAGAGACCATAGATAACCCTGAAGGAACTGCAAAGTTCCACAGCGGAGATTGGAGTTTCTGTCCATAGGACCACTTTAAGCCGTACACTCCACAGAGATGGGCTTTATGGAAGAGTGGCCAGAAAAAAGCCATTGATTAAAGAAAAAAATAAGCAAACATGTTTGGTGTTTGCCAAAAGGCATGTGGGAGACTCCTCAAACATATGGAAGAAGGTACTCTGGTCAGATGAGGCTATTTGGCCATAAAGGAAAACACTATGTCTGGCGCAAACCTAACAACTCATCACCCCGAGTACATCATCCCCACAGTGAAGCATGGTGGTGGCAGCATCATGCTGTGAGGATGTTTTTCATCTGCAGGGACTGAGAAACTGGTCAAAATTGAAGGAATGATGGATGGCGCTAAATACAAGGAAATTCTTGAGGGAAACCTGTTTCAATCTTCCAGAGATTTGAGATCGGGACGGAGGTTCACCTTCCAGCACGACAATGACCCTAAGCATACTGCTGAAGCAACATTTGAGTGGTTTAAGGGGAAACATTTAAATGTCTTGGAATGGCCTAGTCAAAGCCCAGACCTCAATCCAATTGAGAATCTGTAGTATGACTTAAAGATTGCTGTTCACAGCAGAACCCAACCAACTTGAAGGAGCTGGAGCAGTTTTGCCTGGAAGATAGAGCAAAAATCCCAGTGGCTAGATGTGCCAAGCTTATAGAGACATACCCCAAGAGACTTGCAGCTGTAATTGCTGCAAAAGGTGGCTCTACAAAGTATTGACTTTGGGGGGTGAATAGTTATGCATGCTCAAGTTTTCTGTTTTTTTGTCTGATTTCTTGTTTGTTTCCCCAAAAATATTTTGCATCTTCGAAGTGGTAGGCATGTTGTGGAAATCAAATGATACAAACCCCCCAAAAATCTATTTTAATTCCAGGTCGTAAGGCAACAAAAAAAATGCAAAGGATGGTGAATACTTTCGCAAGCCACTGTACAATAATATCATCATTCTTTGCTCTCTAAGACAACAAAAAACATTTGTTTCTGTAGCACATAATCCCATTTTGCTGAGTGTCTTACCTTTTGCTCTGACATCCGGTTCATGCCAGGGGTGTACTCCGTGGAAGCCGCTGTAGCGTAGGGACTGTTGAACACCCTGGGTGGACTCTCAAAACCTCCCACCTAGACAACACACATAGAAACATTCCATTGATAAAACACATAAATAAAAACATTAAGATTCCAAAAAATGTTGTCTTTGTAATAACATTATGGTCAATTCCAATCTGGATTTTAATATTGATATTATTGTAAAGCCTGTTGTAAACCAGTAGGTGGCACTGCATCATAAAGGCCAGGTCTAAGGGGGCTCACACCATGTTCCTACAGTACAGCAGTTGGAGCAGACAGACAGTTGCTGATCTGCTTAAGTCTACAGGCAGCATCTGGTGCTGATCGGTTTAGTTAGAGTAGGTGGACAACATGTCGTTTGCCTGGCCCCCATTCCCCCATCTCGGTCTCTGGTGGTCCTTGTCAGAAATGGCCCCTGAAGGCCCAAGCCCCAGCCCTAATACTGTCCCTCAGCCATGTCTGATTCTCTTGGGGCCCTAGCAGTACTGGCCCCACCCACCACCCCTGAATGAATCCCCTGGCCCCTGCAGGCCCAAGCACCAGACCTGTTATTGGTCCCCAGCCCTGTGTGATTCCCCTGTCCCCAGTACCAGCCCTATGTGACCCCTAGTCCCCGGGCCTTCACCCTGTCCGACATGGTGTCCCAGTCCCGAGAGGCAAGAGACTCCAAGGACCCGCGGAAGTTTGGCACGAATCTGGAGCTAGCGCTGTCCCAACGGGAACTGTTCTTGGGTTCTCTCCCGTTCCCGTTCTCTCTCCCAGACGTTCCATTTGTATCCCTGGATCCGTTCCCAATCATCTCTCCATCCAGAAACAGCTGATATTTGGGGTTCTGGCGGACTTTGACTGGATTGGAGGGCTCGTTCTCAGACGGGGGACTTTCAGGCTGCTTGTTGGGATCAAAGTGTGATTCCTGGAGGAGGAGAAGAAGATATTAAATATATGGATGGAGGGATGGAGAGAGAGAGGGGGGAGAGGGGGAGAGAGCGAGAGAGGGGAAGAGAGAGAGACAGAGAGAGAGAGGGGGAAGAGAGAGAGAGAGAGAGACACAGAGAGAGACACAGAGAGAGACACAGAGAGAGAGACAGAGAGAGAGAGAGACAGAGAGACAGAGAGAGAGAGAGATGAGAGAGAGAGACAGAGAGAGAGAGGGAAGAGAGAGGGGGAAGAGAGAGAGAGAGAGAGCAGCACTGCACAGGGAGTGTTTGAAGGTGCCGTATGTTATTAAGCTGCGAGATCTGAGATTGTATCATGTTCAAATCAACCAGTGAATTACGCTGAACAGACATGCGAGGCTGTGATGTGAACATCAGTGTGGCATCATCATACAGCAGAGTGGTGACAACCTCATTAACAGCCGACAGCTTCTCACACAGAAAAGCAGAAGCCACTGAGTAATCCAACACATGAAATAGCATGCTGTGGTTAGGAACAAGCCATTAGTTTGAGTCAGTACATTGGCGTTAGACGCAAGGGTTAGGGTGCATATGCAATCATTTATTGACTGCTTTTGTCGACGCGTGGACAGAATTTTGCGGATGCAATATTGTGTTGATCTTCATGCAGAGCGTGATCGCTGGGGGACGTGGTCTCGGGTGACAAGCGATCGGTGATTGGTCAGTTCTTGTCCCTATAAAGTAGCCTACTTACCCATTCTAGAGTCGGGGCTCTGTCCCTGGCTCCATCCCTGCCTCTGTCCCTGGCTCTGTCCCTGGCTCTGTCCCTGGCTCTGTCCCTGGCTCCGTCACCCTGGCTCTGTCCCTGGCTCTGTCTCTGGCTCCGTCCCTGGCTCCGTCCCTGGCTCCGTCCCTGGCTCCGTCCCTGGCTCCGTCCCTGACTCCGTCCCTGGCTCCGTCCCTGGCTCTGCCACCCTGGCTCTGCCACCATGGCTCTGTCCCTGTCTCCGTCCCTGTCTCCGTCCCTGGCTCCGTCCCTGGCTCCGTCCCTGGCTCCGTCCCTGGCTCCGTCCCTGGCTCCGTCCCTGGCTCTGCCACTCTGGCTCTGTCCCTGGCTCCGTCCCTGGCTCTGGCTCTGTCCCTGGCTCTGTCCCTGGCTCCGTCCCAGGCTCCGTCCCTGGCTCCGTCCCTGGCTCCGTCCCAGGCTCCGTCCCTGGCTCCGTCCCTGGCTCCGTCCCTGGCTCTGTCCCTGTCTCCGTCCCTGGCTCTGTCCCTGGCTCCGTCCCTGGCTCTGTCCCTGGCTCTTCTGGGAGTGACTGTCTGAAGTACTGCTGGGGTGAGAGGAGAACGTCTTCAGCCCCCTCAGGATGGGTTGGACTGAGTTGAAACTCTCTGTGTGGAGTGGACACTTTAATAGAAGCCACCGGGTTCTGGTTCTCTGGGAATGCCTGGTTTGGACTGGGAATGGGAGGTGGACTTGACCACTGTCTTCTCAGTCTCTGTGGTGCCAGTCCTGGCTGTTGACATCCTGACTGGGCTCTAGGTCTGTACTGTGGTACTACTGAGAGTGATTTGGGTTGGACAGAGAGCTCTGATTGGCCAGTACCTCCTCAGTCCTGGCTGTGGACATCCTGATTGGTCGGTTAGTGTCTTCGGGCAGGGATTCCGCTCCTGACGGAACCGGTGAGCCATTCTCCATGGCTGATAAAGGTTCTCTGTTCTCTGTGCCTGAGAACTTGTGGATCAGGTCTTTAACGCTCCCAGAGCGGGTCAAAGTACTAGGAGTTAGACGACGTCCTTCTGGTGCGGCCGGTTCCTGCCTTGCTCTGCAGTCACGCTAGAGTTGGATACTTCCCTTTGTCTCGTTAACAGCAGTGGTTTCATCACAGGCGCGGTGGGGCTCCGTGGTGAGGTTTCCCTTCGGTACAGATCTACGATCAGCTTCCCCCTAATCCTAACCGTAAGCGTTAGTAGGGGGGAAATGCAACAAAGAAAAACTGATTCAAGATCAGGGGCAACTTCACCCTACTCTCACAGTGGGACAAAAGGGTTGGGCTTGGCATGTAACGATGATGTCTGTCTGGACTCTTTAGTCTGGATTAGACTCGTTGTTTTCAGTAGCTGTTACATTCATACATCTTCCTTTTAAAGGTCAGTGGCGGAAAGGGTAAAGCCTGGCTGCTTTTATTATAAAATATCCTGTCCGCTCAATCACTCATAGCTGGAATTTGGAAAAAATACTGACTGATATCACAAGAAAAGGCCCTGCTGTGGCGAGGCAGGAGTCAACCATTAGCTAGTATGAAAAGGCCCTGCTGTGGACGGTCTCTCTCTCCATGACCCTTCATTCTGAGTCAGACACCAGAGGACTTATACCTCCAGTAGACTGTGTCTCTCCATCACCCTTCATTCTGAGTCAGTCACTAGAGGCCTTATACCTCCAGTAGACTGTCTCTCTCCATCACCCTTCATTCTGAGTCAGTCACCAGAGGACTTATACCTCCAGTAGACTGTCTCTCTCCATCACCCTTCATTCTGAGTCAGTCACTAGAGGCCTTATACCTCCAGTAGACTGTCTCTCTCTCCATCACCCTTCATTCTGAGTCAGTCACTAGAGGCCTTATACCTCCAGTAGACTGTGCTGAGGACACAACCGTGTGGAAGGCTGAAGTTAATGTGCATGGTAGTTTGTCTAATATAATCACGTCATGTTTTCCATGCTTATCTATCTGTGTGTGTGTGGTGTGTGTGTGGTGTGTGTGTGTGTGTGTGGTGTGTGTGTGTGTGTGTGTGGTGTGTGTGTGTGTGTGGTGTGTGTATGTGTGGTGTGTGTGTGTGTGTGTGTGGTGTGTGGTGTGTGTGTGTGTGTGTGTGTGTGTGTGTGTGTGTGTGTGTGTGTGTGTGTGTGTGTAATTAACGAGATGAGCTGTGGTGTTGATGTGTTGAGTTGAACCCAGGCATATTGAAAGGAAACGGGCATCAACACAGAGCGGAGGACACACACACACACACACACACACACACACCACACACCACACACCACACACACCACACCACACACACACACACACACCACACACACACACTTCACAAAATGGTGTTCCCTTTCCAACACCCATAGCAGTGACATTTTGTTTTTTACATTTTACATTTAGCCAATGAATTACTTAGCTTAACCAACTGTCAATTAACAATAAAATAGGCACAATCACATTACACTAATGCTAACCCTAATTCTACTTATATAAATGAAGTGGCCGGTGTCCAGCAGCTGCTTTGGGCCTAGAAACTAATCCTCATCCTGGGTCTCGCCTGGTGGGTCTGCATGCTAGCACATTACCATAGACTTCCAGTCATTGCGCTATGCGCTAGTTAGCAACTTCTATCAAACTGCACGCAGAGACATAAAAAATGGTATCCTGGAGTTCACGTGACTCTGGGGAAGTAGATGAAGAGTCTCGTTGCCAAAATCCCAAAGTATCTCTTGAAGCTGCATTTATTTATTTTTTATGTTATTATTATTTTGTTGCCGTGGGAATGAGGAATGCTATGGTTGAGTTAGTGATGTGTTTTTACGAAACACCGTATGTGTTCATCAATAGGGTAAAATAGGTGGAAATACTAGTTCCATCCAGTCAATTCAGGAAGTAAACTGAAATTAGGAAAATTTGAATATCAGTCTACTTCCTGTATTGACTGGATGGAACTAGAATTTACTCCAACCCTGCTGGTGACTAAATATCAATTGGTTTTAAAGGGAAACCAGTTGGACCATATTCACTGGTATAAGGGGACAGTTTGTGTTATGATGATGATAATTCTGCTTGATAATCAAAACAGACTATTCAGTCATTCAGGGTGAGTCTGCTTCTTCCATCGCTTGCTTTGATAAACATATCCCTCTCCTCCCCTTTGGTACTGTTTAGGACTATACGAAAGGTTATTTACAATACACGATTACAATAATATAAAAACAATATACTAAACATCCATGCGTAAAGATCCTGTCCAGAACTGTTTGGACCCATTTGGAGATACACTTCGTAGCCTGTTCTGTAACTTAACCTATTTTTGTTTTTTCCTGTGTGCATTAAGGCCTAAGTATCTTTTTAATTTATTCTATTTATACTGTGCATTAATTGTATTTTGTCACATCCAACAAAACTCAGATTGTTTGTGTGGTGACTTTTATTTATTTATTTTTTCAGAGATTGGGGAGAGATTCTCTGAATATTTATTTGTTACGGATGCGGACAGTTCGAGGTTATCGGGACAGTAGCCTATTAAAATCGGTCTTATATTATTGGATAATAAAAGTAGTCTGTAATGATGAGAGTATAAAACTATTGACTATAAAAGTGTTTTCTGTTGATTTATACAGCTTGTTTCGCAAGAGGAAGTCAAAGGCAGGTTAGATTAATTTGCATACAGGGAGGGAGACACAGTTGATTGGATGACGACAACCACACGATCAACTGAATACGTCTTATTGGCACACGTGTTTTTCTGTTGCTCATTACAACAACAACAACAACAAAAAGAAGAAGAGATTTCAGTCTTGGAGGTGTGTTTCCTGACCGATTCCGCATTTGGTTTATGATGATTGTCCCCCCCTAGCCTATTTCACTTCCTCAAAATCCGCAGAATTAATATAAGATAACTCAAGAAATCTGTAAAAAAAAATAAAAAAATATATATATATATATATGTTATATATATGTTTTGGATGAGCAGTTTGACGTCTAACTAAGGTGTTTGGTGCAGTATTTGTAAAGGACAAAAATGTGTGACGTGTTGTCTTATGTAAACAAAGTCAGAGCTGCTGGCCAGGTCTGTCTCACTGTCTGTGCTATTGAATAGAGAGCAATCACCGCAGCTGTTCACCCCATGTTAGTGGGTAAATGGATATTTTCAAATAAAAACCCCACTCTTTTTATTTAACCTTTATTTAAACTAGGCAAGTCAGTTAAGAACAAATTCTTATTTACAATGAAGGACTACACCGGCCAAACCCAGACGATGCTGAGCCAATTGTGCTCCAACCCTATGGGACACCCAATCACGGCCGGTTGTGATACAGCCTGGAATCGAACCAGGGTCTATAGTGACTAATCTAGCACTGAGACGCAGTGCCTTAGACCGCTGCGCCACTCGGGAGCCCACTCAAATAAAAAAATACATAGCCCCTAATTTACCTTGATATGATGCACGGATGTTCCAAACTCCATTTTAGATGAGACTGACTTTATGACCAAAAATGATCCTATTTACACTTTGTAGTCAGTTGTGACAGTAGAATAAATGTTTCTGACCCATGTCGATGCCACACAGGCCGATTAAAAGGGATTTGTTGCTTTTCGACGGCAGTCGCCCTTTAACCCTCGTGTTGTGTTGCGTTTCATGTTAATTAATCAGTCGTTCTTTATTAATGCAAGTGTAATCACGGCTTGAGGGCCTGTTGTCCGGGCCTCTGTTGTCCGGGCCTCTGGCAGCCTCTGTGGGGGTGCCACAGGGTTCAATTCTTGGGCCGACTCTCTTCTCTGTATATATCAATGATGTCGCTCTTGCTGCTGGTGAGTCTCTGATCCACCTCTACGCAGACGACACCATTCTGTATACTTCTGGCCCTTCTTTGGACACTGTGTTAACAACCCTCCAGACGAGCTTCA
The DNA here is from genome assembly GCF_901001165.1 of Salmo trutta. Taxonomy (NCBI): domain Eukaryota; kingdom Metazoa; phylum Chordata; class Actinopteri; order Salmoniformes; family Salmonidae; genus Salmo; species Salmo trutta. Next base: position 47,109,296 of record NC_042979.1, on the reverse strand, counting down.
ATGCCATACAACTCTCCTTCCGTGGCCTCCAACTGCTCTTAAATACAATTAAAACTAAATGCATGCTCTTCAACCGATCGCTGCCTGCACCTGCCTGCCCATCCAGCATCACTACTCTGGACGGTTCTGACTTAGAATATGTGGACTACAAATACCTAGGTGTCTGGTTAGACTGTAAACTCTCCTTCTAGACTCACATTAAACATCTCCAATCCAAAATTAAATCTAGAATTGGCTTCCTATTTCGCAACAAAGCATCCTTCACTCATGCTGCCAAACATATCCTCGTAAAACTGACCATCTTACCGATCCTCGACTTTGGCGATGTCATTTGCAAAATAGCCTCCAACACTCTACTCAACAAATTGGATGCAGTCTATCACAGTGCCATCCGTTTGGTCACCAAAGCCCCATATACTACCCACCACTGCGACTGTACGCTCTCGTTGGCTGGCCCTCGCTTCATACTCGTCGCCAAACCGACTGGCTCCAGGTCATCTACAAGTCTCTGCTAGGTAAAGCCCCCCCTTATCTCAGCTCACTAGTCACCATAGCAGCACCCATCTGTAGCACGTGCTCCAGCAGGTATATCTCACTGGTCACCCCCAAAGCCAATTCCTCCTTTGGCCGCCTCTCCTTCCAGTTCTCTGCTGCCAATGACTGGAACGAACTACAAAAATCTCTGAAGCTGGAGACTCATATCTCCCTCACTAGCTTTAAGCACCAGCGGTCAGAGCAGCTCACAGATCACTGCACCTGTACATAGCCCATCTGTAAACAGCCCAAACAACTACCTCTTCCCCTACTGTATTTATTTATTTATTTTGCTCCTTTGCACCCCAGTATTTCTACTTTGTACACTCATCTACTGTCAAATCTACCATTCCATTGTTTTAATTGCTATATTGTATTTACTTCGCCACCATGGCCTATTTATTATTGCCTTTACCGCCCTTATCTCACCTCATTTGCTCACATTGTATATAGACTTGTTTTTCTACTGTATTATTGACTGTATGTTTGTTTTACTCCATGTGTAACTCTCTGTTGATGTATGTGTCGAACTGCTTTGCTTTATCTTGACCAGAGGTCGCAGTTGTAAATGAGAACTTGTTCTCAACTTGCCTACCTGGTTAAATAAAGGTGAAATAATTAAAAAATAAAAGAGAGAGAGAGATACAGGAGAGAAAGAGACAGAAGAGAGAGAGAAATAGAGACAGAGAGAGAGAGAGACAGGAGAGAGAGAGAGAGATAAAGAGGGACGAAAGAGGGAGAAGAAAGAGAAAGAGAGAGATTTTAACCGTACCATATTATTGTCTTGGTGTTCGTGTTCACTTTTCCCTTGCATGTTGTGGTGGGTGACCCTGTAGGAGAAGTCTTGTAGTCTCCTCTCAGTATGTCCTATAGAGGACCTGCTCCTGAAACCTCAGCCTGTCTGCCCCTGCTATCTGCAGCTCCCACCAGGTAAGCAGCAACCACTGGGTTCCACAGAGACAGGCCACAACGTTAGCATGTTAGCATACATACACCATCGTCCACACACAAAACCCATGTTAGCATAATAGCTAACACTTTGCCACTGGGTTCCACAGAGACAGGCCACAACGTTAGCATGTTAGCATACATACACCATCGTCCACACACAAAACCCATGTTAGCATAATAGCTAACACTTTGCCACTGGGTTCCACAGAGACAGGCCACAACGTTAGCATGTTAGCATACATACACCATCGTCCACACACAAAACCCATGTTAGCATAATAGCTAACACTTTGCCATTGATAACATGGTTACACACTGCTCTTACGAATGTGTTATGAAGCCCTTATGAAGCTACCCTTTAAATAAAATGTTACCGCGTATTTGCACACAGTCATTACAGTGCCTGGACAGAGGAGCTACCTCTAGAGCCTAGACAATACAAAACTAGACTATCCATAATGGAAAAGTCCAACCAAGAGGTTACAGTACTCACAGTACAAGCCTCTACGTTTTGGGCCTCTCTGTTGTCTCAACTTCGTTTCTCTGGCCCTCCAAGTCACTCAGCTCAGGTGCTCCAGATGTTGTTGAACCTCTTTCAGGCTGAAACACAGAAATGTTTAATGTCATTGTTTCCGCATTAGGCTTTTCTCCTGTTATGTGAAACCTGTCTCCTGTTATGTGTGAGAGGGATGAATCTACAGTACATACAGGACTCCTGGCATTCGAGACAGGGGACTATGGTAACGTGAGACAGGGCACTATGGTAACAGGGGACTATGGTAACAGGGGACTATGGTAACAGGGGACTATGGTAACAGGGGACTATGGTAACGTGAGACAGGGGACTATGGTAACAGGGGACTATGGTAACAGGGGACTATGGTAACAGGGGACTATGGTAACAGGGGACTATGGTAACGGGACTATGGTAACAGGGGACTATGGTAACAGGGGACTATGGTAACGTGAGAAAGGGGACTATGGTAACGTGAGACAGGGGACTATGGTAACGTGAGACAGGGGACTATGGTAAAGTGAGACAGGGGACTATGGTAAAGTGAGACAGGGGACTATGGTAACGTGAGACAGGGGACTATGGTAACGTGAGACAGGGGACTATGGTAACGTGAGACAGGGGACTATGGTAACGTGAGACAGGGGACTATGGTAACGTGAGACCGGGGACTATGGTAACGTGAGACAGGGGACTATGGTAACGTGAGACCGGGGACTATGGTAACGTGAGACAGGGGACTATGGTAACGTGAGACAGGGGACTATGGTAACGTGAGACAGGGGACTATGGTAACGTGAGACAGGGGACTATGGTAATGTGAGACAGGGGACTATGGTAACGTGAGACAGGGGACTATGGTAACGTGAGACAGGGGACTATGGTAACGTGAGACAGGGGACTATGGTAACGTGAGACAGGGGACTATGGTAACGTGAGACAGGGGACTATGGTAACGTGAGACAGGAGACAGGGGACTATGGTAACGTGAGACAGGGGACTATGGTAACGTGAGACAGGAGACTATGGTAACGTGAGACAGGGGACTATGGTAACGTGAGACAGGGGACTATGGTAACGTGAGACAGGGGACTATGGTAACGTGAGACAGGGGACTATGGTAACGTGAGACAGGGGACTATGGTAACGTGAGACCGGGGACTATGGTAACGTGAGACCGGGGACTATGGTAACGTGAGACAGGGGACTATGGTAACGTGAGACCAGGGACTATGGTAACGTGAGACAGGGGACTATGGTAACGTGAGACAGGGGACTATGGTAACGTGAGACAGGGGACTATGGTAACGTGAGACAGGGGACTATGGTAACGTGAGAAAGGGGACTATGGTAACGTGAGACAGGGGACTATGGTAACGTGAGACAGGAGACAGGGGACTATGGTAACGTGAGACAGGGGACTATGGTAACGTGAGACAGGGGACTATGGTAACATGAGACAGGGGACTATGGTAACGTGAGACAGGGGACTATGGTAACGTGAGACAGGGGACTATGGTAACGTGAGACAGGGGACTATGGTAACGTGAGACCTGGGACTATGGTAACGTGAGACAGGGGACTATGGTAACGTGAGACAGGGGACTATGGTAACGTGAGACAGGGGACTATGGTAACGTGAGACAGGAGACTATGGTAACGTGAGACAGGGGACTATGGTAACGTGAGACAGGGGACTATGGTAACGTGAGACAGGGGACTATGGTAACGTGAGACAGGGGACTATGGTAACGTGAGACAGGGGACTATGGTAACGTGAGACAGGGGACTATGGTAACGTGAGACTAACACGTACACAAATAGATATCAAGCCATTTTTCATGATAATCTCAGTGTTGAGGCTTTGGTTCATTTTTCCTCAGTCAAAGTGACATTTCCTTAAGGACACAAGACAGCTAGACAAGGCTGAAGGAAGAACATAAATTAGTGTGTCCTGAAGCAAATACCACAATGTTATCGTAGACATTAAAAACTCTACAACAGTACTCGTCAAGTCAATGATTAATCATTCATAGCAGAAAGTCTGACGTTTCTCGAAAACACAACCTCTTCTCAAAATGAAGACATTAGTGTTTTACCATTACACTCTCAACACAATGAGAGAAAAAACACGTGGCATTGATTGGTAATCTCTCCACTGGAGGGCAGTATTTAATCATCTACATACAGTTTATGAGTTTATGGCACAGAAAGATAGACCTTGACATTTGGGTTCGAGGGAAGTAACGTCCATATGAAAGTCTTTGATGAAAATGAACATCACAAGTCTCCCCATAATGACCATATGAAACCTTTGACACTTTGGCCACAACCGCAGAACATCAGGAAAACATGGACATTCATGCGAAAGCATCTACAATACAACAATGCATATCTATCAAATGAATAAATCAAACCACGATGGAGCCAGAACTAAAAACAGGAAAGCATGGACATTCAGCGAAAACATCCACAATACAACAATGCATCCCACAATTGCTTTGATCACTTGATCAGTCAAGATAAATTGCTAAAACAATGCATATTTATCAAATGAACCAGAACTAAAAACAGGAAAACATGATTAGACTAAAAATATATTTATTTAAGTCAGGACGTAGCCAATATCCATCCATGAACTGCAGTAATTACATAGAGAAATGGTCACGGTGGGTATGTGTTCGCCGAGCTGCTTGGCATAAACACAGAACACAGGACTCCAGCGATCAGCGCTGAATTCCATGTAGATCTGCTCTGTGTGTGAGCTCGACATGTGTGTGTGTGTGTGTGTGTGTGTGTGTGTCGTGTGTCGTGTGTGTGTGTGTGTGTGTGTGTGTGTGTGTGTGTGTGTGTGTGTGTGTGTGTGTGTGTGTGTGTGTGTGTGTGTGTGTGTTTGTGTGTGAATCTGTTGGCATCTGCTGAAGGGATAAACAAAAAGCAGTGAGGCCCGTGAACCCTCATTAACCTTTTGTTTATGCGGCGTTGGAAGCGAGGTCTACCCAGCATGCAGCAGTGATACACACATACACACACACACATGGCGGGCTCACGCAGAGCTGATCGCCAGCTGTCATGCTCCTCAAACGCTTAGAGAAAAAAACATAAATAGCACATCATTATAGTGGAGGTATATGAACACAGATCACTACATCATTATAGTGGAGGTATATATGAACACAGATCCCTCCATCATTATAGTGGAGGTATATGAACACAGATCACTCCATCATTATAGTGGAGGTATATGAACACAGATCCCTCCATCATTATAGTGGAGGTATATGAACACAGATCACTCCATCATTATAGTGGAGGTATATGAACACAGATCCCTCCATCATTATAGTGGAGGTATATGAACACAGATCACTCCATCATTATAGTGGAGGTATATATGAACACAGATCCCTCCATCATTATAGTGGAGGTATATGAACACAGATCACTCCATCATTATAGTGGAGGTATATGAACACAGATCACTCCATCATTATAGTGGAGGTATATGAACATAGATCACTACATTATTATAGTGGAGGTATATGAACACAGATCACTCCATCATTATAGTGGAGGTATATATGAACACAGATCACTACATCATTATAGTGGAGGTATATGAACACAGATCACTCCATCATTATAGTGGAGGTATATATGAACACAGATCACTCCATCATTATAGTGGAGGTATATGAACACAGATCCCTCCATCATTATAGTGGAGGTATATGAACACAGATCCCTCCATCATTATAGTGGAGGTATATGAACACAGATCACTACATCATTATAGTGGATGTATATATGAACACAGATCCCTCCATCCGTATAGTGGAGGTATATGAACACAGATCCCTCCATCATTATAGTGGAGGTATATGAACACAGATCACTACATCATTATAGTGGAGGTATATATGAACACAGATCACTACATCATTATAGTGGAGGTATATATGAACACAGATCCCTCCATCATTATAGTGGAGGTATATGAACACAGATCCCTCCATCATTATAGTGGAGGTATATATGAACACAGATCCCTCCATCATTATAGTGCAGGTATATATGAACACAGATCACTCCATCATTGTGAGTGAAAATTGTGCACATTCTTCCGACACTCATAGCTAGCTGTATGTTTTTATCAAATCAAGCGTTCATTGGGTAAAAGGTTTTTAAAATCCCTATCAAATGGAATAAATGTATGTTTTAGTATTTTTTTTTAAATGCATTATAATTCATACAATTAATGAATGTATACAATTATTCTTTACTATGTTACTGTTAGAAACCTCTCAACCATGGCATGTTCATGGTTCTGTAACGTGTACATTTAAAGACTGTGTTTTGGTAATTTTTACATTGTAGACATCATTATTTCCATGTCTCATGACGTTTTAATAAGATAGACGTTTACATTTCGCTATGATTGTTGCTTTATCCAATAGTTTCTTCAAAATGAACCCATTGGTAATCCATGTATGTAAAATATGTTGGTAGCTCGAGGGTTAATAGATATAAACCTCTGTTACTTAAAATGGTGAGTATTATTTTTGAACAACTCTATGTTTAAAGGGATTAATAATGGTATTAAATTAAAACCAGGTCTAATTTTTCGTAAGTAGGGACCCTGCAGTTCCAGCATGTAGTATTATGTATCTGAGTAAGAACAAAAAGGCTAACACAAAGACACTAGTCTTTCTTCTCAGTGCTAGCTGGCAGAGAAGCTTTCCGATACACACAGACACTAGTCTTTCTTCTCAGTGTTAGCTGGCAGAGAAGCTTTCCGATACACACAGACACTAGTCTTTCTTCTCCGTGTTAGCTGGCAGAGAAGCTTTCCGATACACACAGACACTAGTCTTTCTTCTCAGTGCTAGCTGGCAGAGAAGCTTTCCGATACACACAGACACTAGTCTTTCTTCTCCGTGTTAGCTGGCAAGAGGAGCTTTCCGATACACAAAGACACTAGTCTTAGACACTAGTCTTTCTTCTCAGTGTTAGCTGACAAGAGGAGCTTTCCGATACACACAGACACTAGTCTTTCTTCTCAGTGTTAGCTGGCAGAGAAGCTTTCCGATACACACAGACACTAGTCTTTCTTCTCAGTGTTAGCTGGCAGAGGAGCTATCCGATACACACAGACACTAGTCTTTCTTCTCAGTGTTAGCTGGCAGAGAAGCTTTCCGATACACAAAGACACTAGTCTTTCTTCTCTGTGTTAGCTGGCAAGAGGAGCTTTCCGATTCACAAAGACACTAGTCTTAGACACTAGTCTTTCTTCTCCGTGTTAGCTGGCAAGAGGACCTATCTAACACACAGACACTAGTCTTTCTTCTTCGTGTTAGCTGGCAGAAAAGCCGTTCGATGCACAGAGACATTCTAGTCTTTCTTCTTCGTGTTAGCTAGCAGAGAAGCTTTCCGATACACGAAGACACTAGTCTTTCTTCTCCGTGTTAGCTGGCAAGAGGAGCTATCCGATACACAAAGACACTAGTCTTTCTTCTTCGTGTTAGCTGGCAGAGAATCCGTCCGATGCACAGAGACATCTTTCTTCTTCGTGTTAGCTGTCAGAAAAGCCGTCCGATGCACAGAGACATTCTAGTGTTTCTTCTTCGTGTTAGCTAGCAGAGAATCCGTCCGATGCACAGAGACATCTTTCTTCTTCATGTTAGCTGGCAGAAAAGCCGTCCGATGCACAGAGATATTCTAGTGTTTCTTCTTCGTGTTAGCCGTCCGATGCACAGATGCTGAGGTCGTATTATTTTATCATGAGCTTTAAATAATGAAACAATGAATACAGTAGACGAGCTCAAGGCGAGGAGCCGCGTCCAGAGAGACATCAGGTATTGTAACATACTCTGTTTTACGGAATTATGTCTCTCTCTGGATTTACTGTCCCTGTCCATTCAGCCAGAGGGGTTCTCCGTCCATTGCGTGGACAGGAAGAAATAACTCTCTGGGAAAAATAAAGGCGGAGTGTCACGTCCTGACCAGCAGAGGGAGTAATTGTATTAGTTTTGGTCAGGACGTGGCAGAGGGTTTGTGTTGTGTATGTTCTAGGTTAGTTTTCTATGTGTAAGTTGGGAGCTGGACTCTCAATTGGAGGCAGGTGTTTCTAGTTGCCTCTGATTGGGAGTCCTATAAATAGGTGTGTGTTTTTGTTTGTCACTTGTGGGTAGTTGTTTGTGAGCACTGTTTTTGTTGAGCCTGCTTCTCTGTTCCTGTCGTTAGTTTGTTTATTGTTTTCCGTGGTGTTCTCATTATTATAAATAAATATGTTGAGCACGCAACCCGCTGCGCCTTGGTCCCATTCTCTCTTCCACGACAGCTATGACAGAACCACCCACCACAACAGGACCAAGCAGCGGAGGAAATCTGGCGAGGACCGGGGAACACGGCTGGTAAGGGAGCCCGAGAGGCAGCCCCAATAATTTTTTTGTGGGGGGGCACAAGGGCAGTTTGGCGGGGCGAGGATGGAGCCCCAGGCCAGCTCCCCGTACCCTTTTTGGGCAGAGACAAACTGGACAGGTCCCGTGCTTTGGGGTGATGGGTGCTGTGGCGAGGCCGGGTATTTACCAGGCCGGTACGCGCAGTACCAGCGCACCGCATGTGCCAGGGTAAGTGGGCATCCAGCCAGTAGGGGTGATGCCAGCCCTGCGCTCGAGACCGCCAGTGCGCCTCTACGGTCCAGTGTTTCCCGCTACACGCACTAGCCTTGAGGTGCGTGTGCCCAGACTGGCACGTCCAGTACCAGCCCCACGCATCAGGCTTCTAGTGCGTCAACCCAGTCCGACTCGGCCTGTTCCCGCTCCCCGCACTAGCCCTAAGGTGCATGTGCCCAGACTGGCACGTCCAGTACCAGCCCCACGCATCAGGCTTCTAGTGCGTCAGCCCAGCCTCGCCAGTCTGGAGCCGCCAGAGCCGCCAGCCAGTCTGGAGCCGCCAGCTAGTCTAGAGCCGCCAGCCAGTCAGGAGCTGCCAGAGCCACCCGCCAGTCAGGAGCTGCCAGAGCCGCCAGCCAGTCAGGAGCTGCCAGAGCCGCCCGCCAGTCAGGAGCTGCCAGAGCCGCCCGCCAGTCAGGAGCTGCCAGAGCGACCCGCCTGTCCGGAGCTGCCAGAGCGGCCCGCCTGTCCGGATCTGCCAGATTGTCCCGCCTGTCCGGATCTGCCAGATTGTCCCGCCTGTCCGGATCTGCCAGATTGTCCCGCCTGTCCGGATCTGCCAGAGTGGCCCGCCTGTCCGGATCTGCCAGAGTGGCCCGCCGTTCCGGAGCTGCCATCGCCGCTCGCTAGCCGGGCGCAGCCATCACCACCCGCCAGCTGGGCGCAGCCAGGGTCGTAGCAAGGGTCGTCCGCCGGGTGTAGCCATCGCCGCCCGCCAGCCGGGCGCAGCAAGAGACACCCGCCAGCCGGGCGCAGCAAGAATCGCCCACCAGCCGAGGTCAGGGTCGCCCACCAGTCCTCCGGCACGGCCAGGGGCACCACCTAAGTGGGCGACGCCGAGGGTGGAGCGGGGTCCACGTCCTGCACCTGAGCCGCCTCCGATATAGGTGGGTTGGGGAGGGGGGGTGTAGCACTGTGCCGTCGTTGACGGCAGCCACCCTCCCTTCCCTCCCTTTAGTTTAGGGGGGATTTTTCTGTTTGTTTTGGGGGGTTTTCTGTGTTTTTTCTTTTGAGATGCATTCAGGGTCTGCACCTTTAGGGGGGGGTACTGTCACATCCTGACCAGCAGAGGGAGTAATTGTATTAGTTTTGGTCAGGACGTGGCAGAGGGTTTGTGTTGTGTATGTTCTAGGTTAGTTTTCTATGTGTAGGTTGGGTGCTGGACTCTCAATTGGAGGCAGGTGTTTCTAGTTGCCTCTGATTTGGAGTCCTATAAATAGGTGTGTGTTTTTGTTTGTCACTTGTGGGTAGTTGTTTGTGAGCACTGCTTTTGTTGAGCCTGCTTCTCTGTTCCTGTCGTTAGTTTGTTTATTGTTTTTCCGTGGTGTTCTCATTATTATAAATAAATATGTTGAGCACGCAACCCGCTGCGCCTTGGTCCCATTCTCTCTTCCACGACAGCTATGACACGGAGGGGTTTCTTTCATGATTAACAACTCATGGAGTGATTGTGGTAACATACAGGAACTGAAGGGATGGCGCCGTACTGGATGGCCGCCGTTTTCCGAGGTCCGACCCATCTTTCCTGTGATTCTTTTGGTGTTTATCTTTACTTTATTTTCACTAAATGTATCCGCTATCATTTTTTTATAACTAATAATAACTTTTGAACATCGGATCGGCAGTTACTTACCCTAATTCCGGCTTCAACTTCGACTCATCTGCCATGGGCTCTTTGTGTAATTCTGACCCAATTTTTGGGTATGCAAGAGGTAACACTGGCGTTACAGAGGCCAGAGAGGGGGAGTCCTGGCGAGGTTAAGGCGAAGGTAAAAACGACCACCTCTTCTCTCCATTCTATTGGCCAAAGATAAAGTCACTTGACAATAAGATGGATGATTTGCTACCAACGGGACTCTCGTAACTGCAATAATCTCTGCTTTTCTGAAACCTGACTTTCGGACAAGATACCTCCATGGCTATCCAACTCTATAGATTCTCCATTCACAAGACAGTAGAGTCAGGGTAATCAAGAGGGGGAGGGGTTTGCCTCTTCATCAACAACAAATGGTTATTGTGAGCTGTTGTGTACATTCCACCTCAGGACAAGAAATATAACAATATGGCACTTAGCAAACATTACGAGGCTATAAACAAGCAGGAAAACGTACATCCGGAGGCTGCCTTTCCTGTCGCCGGCGATTTTAATTCTGAGTCATTAAGACACGTGATGCCCAACTTCCATCGACATGTTTCCTTCACCACTAGGGGGCGATAAAGTCCTAGACCACTGTTACTTTACCCACAAGCAAGCATGCAAGGCCCTCTCTCATCCGCCATTCTGAAAATCAGATCGCTGGAGATTTTGATTCTGAGTCATTAAGACACGTGATGCCCATCTTCAATCAACACGTCTCCTTCACCACTAGGGGGCGATAAAGTCCTAGACCACTGTTACTCTGCTCCCAAGCAAGCATTCAAGGCACTCCCTCATCTGCTATTTGGCAAATCAGATCATGACTACGTACTCCTGTTTCCTGTTTGCAAGCAGAATGTCACGGCTGTCGAAAGGATTGGACCAAAGTGCAGCGTGTGTTTCGTTCCACATATTTATTTAATCCGTGAAAACTATGCAATACATCAAATAACTGAAATCTACAAAATAACAAACCGTGACGCAGAGGAGAAACAAACACTACTCACAAATAATCACCCACAAAAACAGGTGGGAAAAACATCAGCTTAAATATGACCTCAAATTAGAGACAACGACGACCAGCTGCCTCTAATTGGAGATCATACCAAACAAAACCAACATAGAAATACAAAACTAGAAACTGAACATAGAAATACAAACCATAGACAAACACCCCCTGTCACGCCCTGACCTACTCTACCATAGAAAATAACCACTTACTATGGTCAGGACGTGACACAGAGGCTCAAACAGGAAGTACCCATGACTCTGACCTCTGTTGAGAAAGGGTCGTCAGAATTTGCTAGCGCTGATTAGAATATGTTCTGAGACTCTGCCGATAACATCGAGGAGCTAACCACCTCCGTCACCGGCTTCATATGGAAATGCATCTGCGGCATTGTCCCCACTGCAAAGGTTCGCTGCTTCCCTAATCAAAATCTCTGGACTAACACAGAGGTTGACACTAAAATTAAGGACAGTGCTACCGTACACAGAGCTTTCGCAGACAACCCTGAGGCTATGCTAAAGACAGGAAGAAGTACAAGAAGTCCCGCTACGACCTCCGCTGAGTCATCAAACGAACAAATCAAAATAGATTCTTCAAAGTAGCCACCTTTTGCCTTGACAGCTTTGAACACTCTTGGCATTCTTTCAACCAGCTTCATGAGGTAGTCACCTGGAATGCATTTCAATTAACACGTGTGCCTTATTAACCTGTTGGGGCTAGGGGGCAGTATTTTCACGGCCGGATAAAAAATGTACCCGATTTAAACTGGTTACTACTCTTACCCAGAAACGAGAATATGCATATAATTAGTCGATTTGGATAGAAAACACTCTAAAGTTTCTAAAACTGTTTGAATGTTGTCTGTGAGTATAACAGAACTCATATGGCAGGCCAAAACCTGAGAAGATTCCATGCAGGAAGTGCCCTGTCTGACAATTTGTTGGGATTCTAGGGCATCTCTATCAAAAATACAGCATCTCTGCTGTAACGTGACATTTTCTAAGGCTTCCCTTGGCTCTAAGAAGGCGCCAGAAAGTGGAATGAGAGCTCTGCAGTCTCTGGGCGAAAAACAGCAGGAGTGTTTGTGAGTGGTCAGGCAGGGAACACTGACACTGGAGCGAATACAACGTCGCCCGGTTGGAATATTATCGTTATTTTACGAGACAAATCGCATAAAAATTGATTTTAAACACCGTTTGACTTGCTTCGAAGTACGGTAATGGAATATTTTGAATTTTTTTGTCACGAAATGCGCCCGCGCGTCACCCTTCGGATACTGACCTCAACGCACGAACGAAATGGAGCTATTTCAATATAACTATGGATTATTTTGAACCAAAACAACATTTGTTGTTGAAGTAGAAGTCCTGGGAGTGCATTCTGACGAACAACAGCAAAGGTAATCCAATTTTTCTAATAGTAAATCTGAGTTTGGTGAGGGCCAAACTTGGTGGGTGTCAAATTAGCTAGCCGTGATGGCCGGGCTATCTACTCAGAATATTGCAAAATGTGCTTTCGCCGAAAAGCTATTTTAAAATCTGACACCGTGAGTGCATAAAGGAGTTCTGTATCTATAATTCTTAAAATAATTGTTATGTATTTTGTGAACGTTAATCGTGAGTAATTTAGTAAATTCACCGGAAGTTTGCGGTGGGTATGCTAGTTCTGAACGTCACATGCTAATGTAAAAAACTGTTTTTTGATATAAATATGAACATGATTGAACAAAACATGCATGTATTGTATAACATAATGTCCTAGGAGTGTCATCTGATGAAGATCATCAAAGGTTAGTACTGCATTTAGCTGTGGTTTTGTTTTTTGTGACATATATGCATGCTTTGAAAATGGCTGTGTGATTATTTTTGGCAGGGTACTCTCCTGACATAATCTAATGTTTTGCTTTCGCTGTAAAGCCTTTTTGAAATCGGACAGTGTGGTTAGATTAACGAGAGTCTTGTCTTTAAAATGGTGTAAAATAGTCATATGTTTGAGAAATTGAAGTTATAGCATTCATGAGGTATTTGTATTTCGCGCCACACGATTCCACTGGCTGTTGCCCAGGGAGGTTAAAAGTTAATTTGTGAAATGTATTTCCTTCTTGTGTTTGAGCCAATCAGTTCTGTTGTAACAAGGTAGGGGTGGCATACAGAAGATAGCCCTATTTGGTAAAAGACTAAGTCCATATTATGGCAAGAGCAGCTCAAATAAGCAAAGAGAAACAACAATCCATCATTACTTTAAGACATGAAGGTCAGTCCATACGGAAAACGTCAAGAACTTTGAAAGTTTCTTCAAGTACAATTGCAAACACCATCAAGCTCTATGATGAAACTGGCTCTCATGAGGACCGCCACAGGAAAGGAAGACCCAGAGTTACCTCTGCTGCATAGGATAAGTTCATTAGAGTTTACCAGCCTCAGAAATTGCAGCCCAAATAAATGCTTCATAGGTTATAGGCCTGTATCTATCCTCTGTGTAACATCAAAGATCCTGGAGAGAATTGTACATGAGCAAATGTATGAATATGTTAACAAACAAGGTCTAATGTGTGATTTTCAGTCGGGTTTTAGAAAAACATACTCCACTGATTCATGTCTACTTCACTTGACTGACTTCATCAGGAAAGAGATTGATGAGGGAAATCTGTATGGAATGGTACTGCTTGACCTACAGAAGTCCTTTGATACAGTTAACCACTGTCTCCTAATCTCCAAACTGGAGGCACTGGGGTTAAGCAGTATCCCATTAGGCTGGTAAAAGTCCTATTTGTCAGGAAGGGAGCAAGTAGTAGAGGTTAATGGTTCACTGTCTCAGGCAAAACCAATGAGTTGTGGCGTTCCGCAGGGGAGCGTGCTTGGGCCTCTGCTGTTTTTACTGTTTATTAATAATATGAAAGATGCTTGTTCTTGCTGTCTTTTTCTTTATGCGGATGACTCTACACTTCTGATGTCTCACAAAAGTAAAACTATGTTGGAGAGCATACTTAGCACAGAGCTTACTAACATTAGCAAATGGCTTGGAGATAATAAGCACTTAGGGAAAACTGAGGCAATTATCTTTGGATCCAGACCTAAAATGTGTAGGTCGTCTGAAATCAGAGTGGAGTTGGGGGGGGGGAGGTGCTGACTACTAAAACCTCTGTTAGCTTCTTGGCATGTATCCTTGATGGAAGCTTGGGAGGTGTGAGCATGGCCAATAAGGTGCTAGGGAAGGATAATGCCAGGACTAAGTTTTTGGCAAGAAAGTCCAAGCTGCTTGATAAGGACTCCATGAAAGTGCTAGCTACTGCCCTCATTCAATGCCATTTTGACTATGCTAGTACTTCCTGGTTTATCTAAACTTATGAAGGGGAAGCTCCAGATAGCCCAGAATAAGTTGATCAGGGTAATATTGAAGGAGCGTCCACATACTCACATAGGCAGGAGCTGCTTTCCGGAACTAAACTGGCTGCCTGTTGATGCTAGGGTGTCCCAGATTAGACTAGGTTTGGTTTACAGGAGTATTTATGGTCCTGCGCCCAGATATCTAAGTAATTACTTTCCTTGTGTTAGGGATGCACACAATCACAGCACCAGATCAGGTGTTGCTGATGTGTGCTTATACAGGTTCAGGAGTAATGCTGGGAAAGGTACTTTCTTGTAAACTGGAGCCTCAGAAGGGAATGAGTTGCCTCTGCCTATAAAAACAACATCCTCTCTGGACATCTTTAAAAATAAAGTAAAAATATGTTTGACGTCTTCTGTGCCCATATGAATAACCCGTATGATGTAACTGGAATGATGAGATAGATGTTCTTCTTCTCTGTTGTTTGTTTTATTATTTCACTGCCATACTGTGTTGGATCTTGTCTAGCCATCTTGTCTCAAGAGGACCACAATGGAAATAAGTCCCAGACTTTATTGTGTGTTATCCTCCATGATTTTATTCATGTGCATCTATGGCTTTTAAGTTTTATGTGTCCTTGTTTTTTTTAAATGGTTGAATTAATAAACTAAACTAAACTAAACAGACACATCTCAACAGCAACTGTTCAGAGGAGACTGTGTAAAACAGGCCTCCATGGTCGAATTGCTGCAAAGAAACCCCTACTAAAGGACACCAATAAGAAGAAGATACTTGGGCTAAAAACACAAGCAATGGACATTAGATCGGTGGAAATCTGTCCTTTGGTCTGATGAGTCCAAATTGGAGATTTTTGGTTGCAACTGCCGTGTCTTTGTGAGACGCAGAGTAGGCGGACAGATGATCGCTGCATGTGTGGTTCCCACTGTGAAGCATGGAGGAGGAGGTGTGATGGTGTGGGGGTGCTTTGCTGGTGACACTGTCTGTGATTTATTTAGAATTCAAGGCACACTTAACCAGCATGGCTACCACAGCATTCTGCAGCGATACACCATCCCATCTGGTTTGGGCTTAGTTGGACTATCATTTGTTTTTCAACAGGACAATGACCCAACATACCTCCAGGCTGTGTAAGGGCTATTTGACCAAGAAGAAGAGTGATGGAGTGCTGCATCAGATGACCTGGGCTCCACAATCACCCAACCTCAACCCAAATAAAATGGTTTAGGAGGAGTTGGACCGCAGAGTGAAGGAAAAGCAGACAACAAGTGCTCAGCATGTGGGAACTCCTTCAAGACTGTTGGAAAATCATTCCAGGTGAAGCTGATTGAGAGAATGCCAAGAGCATGCAAAGATGTCATCAAAGCAAAAAGTGGCTACTTTGAAGAATTTAAAATATAACATATATTTTGATTTAACACTTTTTTTGTTACTACATGATTCCTATTATTCTACCATGTAGAAAATAGTGAAAAAAACTTGAATGAGTAGGTGTGTCCAAACTTGTGACTATATATATATTTATACAGTGGAAGTTTACATACACTTAGGTTGGAGTCATTAAAACTAATTTTTCAACCACAGCACAAATTTCTTGTTAACAAACTATAGTTTTGGCAAGTCGGTTAGGACATCTACTTTGTGCATGGCAAGAGTCATTTTTCCAACAATTGTTTACAGACAGATTATTCCACTTATAATTCACTGTATCACAATTCCAGTAGGTCAGAAGTTTACATACACTGTGCCTTTAAACAGCTTGGAAAAATCCAGAAAAATATGTCTTGGCTTTAGAAGCTTCTGATAGGCTAATTGTCACGACTTCTGCCAAAGTCGATGCCCCTCCTTGTTCGGGTGGTGCTCGGCGGTCGACGTCACCGGTCTTCTAGCCACCATTGATCAGTTTTTCATTTTCCATTGGTTTTGTCTTGTCTTCCTACACACCTGGTTCCAATCCCATTAATTACATGTGTATTTAACCCTCTGTTTCCCCTCATATCCTTGTCGGTGATTGTTTGTTATTTTATGTACGTGTAGATTATCTATCGGTGTGCGACGGGTTAATTTTACCCGGGTTATTTTGTACGTTGGTTTTGGAGTTTGTTTTTTGTAATAAGTACTCCAGTTTAACCATTTTGGTTTCTCCTGCGCCTGACTTCCCTGCCACCTACATACACGGAAATGACACTAATTGACATCATTTGAGTCAATTGGAGGTGTACCTGTGGATGTATTTCAAGGCCAACCTTCAAACTCAGTGCCTCTTTGCTTGACATCATGGGAAAATTAAAAGAAATCAGCCAAGACCTCAGAAAAAAATGTAGACCTCCACAAGTCTGGTTCATCCTTGGGAGCAATTTCCAAATGCCTGAAGGTACAACGTTCATCTGTACAAACAACAGTACGCAAGTATAAACACCATGGGACCACGCAGCCATCATACCGCTCAGGAAGGAGATGCACCTTGTCTCCTAGAGATGAACATACTTTGGTGCAAAAAGTGCAAATCAATCCTAGAACAACAGCAAAGGACCTTGTGAAGATAATGGAGGAAACATGTACAAAAGTATCTATATCCACAGTAAAAACGAGTCCTATATCGACATAACCTGAAATGCCGCTCAGCAAGGAAGAAGCCACTGCTCCAAAACCGCCATAAAAAAGCCAGACTACAGTTTGCAACTGCACATGGGGACAAAGATTGTACTTTTTGGAGAAATGTCCTCTGGTCTGATGAAACAAAAATAGAACTGTTTGGCCATAATGACCACTGTTATGCTTGGAGGAAAAAGGGGGAGGCTTGCAAGCCGAAGAACACCATCCCAACCGTGAAGCACGGGGGTGGCAGCATCATGTTGTGGGGGTGCTTTGCTGCAGGAGAGACTGGTGCACTTCACAAAATATATGGCATCATGAGGAAGAAAAATGATGTGCATATATTAAAGCAACATCTCAAGACATCAGTCAGGAAGTTAAAGCTTGGTCGCAAATGGGTCTTCCAAATAGACAATGACCCCAAGCATACTTCCAAAGTTGTGGCAAAATGGCTTAAGGACAACAAAGTCAAGGTATTGGACTGGCCATCACAAAGCTCTGACCTCAATCCTATATAAAATTTGTGGGCAGAACTGAAAAAGCGTGTGCGAGCAAGGAGGCCTACAAACCTGACTCAGTTACACCAGCTCTGTCAGGATGAATGGGCCAAAATTCACCCAACTTATTGTGGGAAGCTTGTGGAAGGCTACCCGAAACGTTTGACCCAAGTTAAACAATGTAAAGGCAATGCTACCAAATACTAATTGAGTTGATGTAAACATCTGACCCACTGGGAATGTGATGAAAGAAATAAAAGCTGAAGTAAATAATTCTCTCTACTATTATTCTGACATTTCACATTCTTAAAATAATGTGGTGATCCTAACTGACCTAAGACAGGGAATTTTTACTAGGATTAAATGTCAGGAATTGTGCAAAAACTGATTTTAAATGTATTTGGCTGTAACGCCCTGACCATAGAGAGGGTTTTTTGTTCTTTATTTTGGTTAGGCCAGGGTGTTACATTGGGTGGGCGTTCTATGTTCTTTTTCTAGGTTTTTTGTATTTCTTTGTTTTGGGCAGTGTGTGACTCCCAATCAGGCACAGCTGAAGTTCGTTGTTGTTGATTGGGAGTCACACATAAGGAGCAGGTTTTTCCTTTGGGTTTTGTGGGGGATTGTTTTCTGTCTCGTTCGTTTTTGACCAGACAGGACTGTTAGCGTTCATTGCTGTTTGATGTTTTGTTTATAGTGGTTCATTTTATTAAATATTTATAATGAATCCACAACCTCCGCTGCATCTTGGTTTTCTTGCGACGACAGCCGTTACATTGGCTAAGGTGTATGTAAACTTCTGACTTCAACTGTATACTGTATAAAATATTACTTCACTGCAGTAGTGGTTCTCAAACCTCTCCACGAGAGGGGACCAGACGATTCACAATGTTGTTGTAGCTCTGAACTGGCTCAACTCATTCACCTATTCAAGAGCTTGATGATTAGTTGACAAGTTGAATCAGGTGTGCTCTGGAATAGATCAAAGCTACGGAATGGCGGGGGTTCCCCCAAGGAGAGGTTGGAGTACCACTGTACTACAGTATGATGGCACTGAGACATTGGTACCTTGGCACCACTGAGCCAAAGAAGGAAACTGCAGGTTTTCCCAGAACACAATGACACACCCTTGGCTTGAACTGAGCCTACTGATGTGCTTTAACATGCCCTGTCTGGTACGAGTCGCACATCCATATCAGGTGATCACTAAGTAAAAGGATAGGACTGTAAAGTTTCCAAAATGTAAGAGGACTCCCGTGGTATTTTGTGACATATTTCCAGAATACCATTCAGGTGTATTTTGTGGCTTTTGGTGAATGTGTTCTAACGATCTAAGGTCACGCTGTTGTTACTGATGGCAGTAAAGCAGGTCCTACTGCTGTAAACACACAGTCCAGTTCATAGTGAATGATGACAGGTCCTACTGCCTGTAAACACACAGTCCAGTTCATAGTGAATGATGACAGGTCCTACTGCCTGTAAACACACAGTCCAGTTCATAGTGAATGATGACAGGTCCTACTGCCTGTAAACACAGTCCTGTTCATAGTGAATGATGACAGGCCTGTGTGGCAAATGGCTTGTTTGCATATAGACCTACTGTAGCTCTGATTGGCTATACTGCACTGGTTTGCGTAGACTCTGGTCCTGGACGAGGCAGGTGTTTTTATTTGGTTTTATTTACTGCAGTGTCTATTAATTGTCAAGATGCACTGCTGCTTTCCCACTCTATATTGCTATAGATTTGTCACAAATGCCTTAGTGTACGTAATTCTAAGAATTTATGAAAACGTGAAAATGACCATATCTAAGTGCTCGCCAGTCAGAAAATGTTCAAAGAAATGTCTTATTATTCCTGGGGGAGTATATGAACATATTTTAATACGATTTCATGTCGCTAAAATTCTGTCAGTTCCACTTTAATGCAAGTAAGTGCTTTGAAAATAATTTACATTTAGATTAATCATCATGACACCAGTCTGAAAGCTGTTTGTTCTGTTCTGTTGGAAGCTCTGAAGCCTCACCCAGCAACACATCCACGATCCACATCAGGGGATCACCGAGTAGAGGGAGGATAGGCTTGGTAAACATGGATCATTATTGGGTGGCGCAAGACCTTGAGTGACCCTGAACATTTCCCAAAACCTATAATTAAAGAAAATGCTTTAAAAACCATTAATAAAGTATCAAGTCTGAAAAGCTGTTAGTCAGGTTCTGTTCTGTCGGCAGCTCTGAGCCCCACCCAGTGCCATATTCACATCCTGGCACTAGCAGGGTTCGTGTGAATCTACAGGGTGTATCTATTTACTCAATACAGTACTCATCCTACAGAGAAACTAAGTCTGTGGTCACACTGACAGACAAGCAGCAACAGGATAGTGTTTATCTTTGCAATGAAACTACGTTGCTGTCATAACATAGTCAGTTTACATGTTACACTGCTAAAAAACCTAAAGCAGCGAAAACTAGCATTTAATCCAGCCCACAACCACATCAGGATACTGTACCTGAAACAATGGAGACACAAACAGGTAATAACCTGAGTCAGCTTTACCTGTCCAGAACCAAATCTTATAAAAGCGTGGATTCACTACAAATCACCACAACAGGCCAGCTCCACATCCAGCTATAGCTTTGACAACAAAGAACTTAGTTATCTGGTTTTATGTTACCACAAGCAGCTAGTATAAAACCATACATCACCGCAAACAAATCCTCTTGAACCCTACACCTTAAAGCTATATTATCAGCCAACAACTACAGCTGAAAGAAGAGTGGCGGAGTCATGTCCTGGTGTGGTGGTGTCTTGGTGTGGTGGTGGTGTCATGGTGTGGTGGTGTCTTGGTGTGGTGGTGGTGTCATGGTGTGGTGGTGTCTTGGTGTGGTGGTGTCCTGGTGTGGTGGTGTCATGGTGTCATGGTGTGGTGGTGATGTCATGGTGTGGTGGTGTGGTGGTGTCCTGGTGTGGTGGTGTGGTGGTGTCCTGGTGTGGTGGTGTGGTGATGTCATGGTGTGGTGGTGTGGTGGTGTCCTGGTGTGGTGGTGTGGTGGTGTCATGGTGTGGTGGTGTCATGGTGTCATGGTGTGGTGGTGATATCATGGTGTGGTGGTGATGTCATGGTGTCATGGTGTGGTGATGTGGTGGTGTCATGGTGTCATGGTGTGGTGGTGATGTCATGGTGTGGTGGTGTCATGGTGTGGTGGTGTCTTGGTGTGGTGGTGTCATGGTGTGGTGGTGTCCTGGTGTGGTGGTGTCATAGTGT
This sequence comes from Salmo trutta, assembly GCF_901001165.1. Classification (NCBI taxonomy): domain Eukaryota; kingdom Metazoa; phylum Chordata; class Actinopteri; order Salmoniformes; family Salmonidae; genus Salmo; species Salmo trutta. The sequence goes on along the minus strand of NC_042979.1, from coordinate 47,088,281 downwards.
GGTGGTGTGGTGGTGTCATGGTGTCCTGGTGTGGTGGTGTCATTGTGTGGTGGTGTCCTGGTGTGGTGGTGTCATGGTGTGGTGGTGTCATTGTGTGGTGGTGTGGTGGTGTCATGGTGTCCTGGTGTGGTGGTGTCATTGTGTGGTGGTGTGGTGGTGTCATGGTGTCCTGGTGTGGTGGTGTCATGGTGTGGTGGTGTCCTGGTGTGGTGGTGTCATGGTGTGGTGGTGTCATTGTGTGGTGGTGTGGTGGTGTCATGGTGTGGTGGTGTCATTGTGTGGTGGTGTGGTGGTGTCATGGTGTGGTGGTGTCTTGGTGTGGTGATGTCATGGTGTGGTGGTGTCTTGGTGTGGTGATGTCATGGTGTGGTGGTGTCATAGTGTGGTGGTGTCATGGTGGTGTCATGGTGTGGTGGTGTCATGATGTGGTGGTGTCATGGTGTGGTGGTGTCATGGTGTGGTGGTGTCATGGTGTGGTGGTGTGGTGGTGTCATGGTGTGGTGGTGTCATGGTGTGGTGGTGTCATGGTGTGGTGGTGTGGTGGTGTCATGGTGTGGTGGTGTCATGGTGTGGTGGTGTCATGGTGTAGTGGTGTCATGGTGTAGTGGTGTCATGGTGTGGTGGTGTGGTGGTGTGGTGGTGTCATGGTGTGGTGGTGTCCTGGTGTGGTGGTGTCATGGTGTGGTGGTGTGGTGGTGTAATGGTGTGGTGGTGTCATGTTGTGGTGGTGTCATGGTGTGGTGGTGTCATAGTGTGGTGGTGTCCTGGTGTGGTGGTGTCACGGCATGGTGTGGTGGTGTGGTGGTGTCATGGTGTGGTGGTGTGGTGGTGTCATGGTGTGGTGGTGTCATGGTGTGGTGGTGTCATGGCATGGTGTGGTGTTGTTTATGGTGTGGTGGTGTCATGGCATGGCATGGTGGTGTCATGGTGTAGTGGTGTCATGGTGTGGTGGTGTCATGGAATGGTGTGGTGGTGTCATGGTGCCATGGTGTAGTGGTGTCATAGTGTGGTGGTGTCATGGTGTGGTGGTGTCACGGTGTGGTGGTGTCATGGTGTGGTGGTGTCATGGTGTGGTGGTGTCATGGTGTAGTGGTGTCATGGTGTAGTGGTTTCATGGTGTGGTGGTGTCATGGTGTCATGTTGTAGTGGTGTAGTGGTGTCATGGTGTGGTGGTGTCATGTTGTAGTGGTGTAGTGGTGGTGTAGTGGTGTCATGGTGTGGTGGTGTAGTGGTGTCATGGTGTGGTGGTGTAGTGGTGTCATGGTGTGATGGTGTAGTGGTGTCATGGTGTGGTGGTGTCATGGTGTGGTGGTGTCATGGTGTCATAGTGTGGTGGTGTCATGGTGTGGTGGTGTATTGTTGTGGTGGTGTCATGGTGTAGTGGTGTAGTGGTGTCATGGTGTGGTGGTGTCATGGTGTAGTGGTGTCATAGTGTGGTGGTGTCATGTTGTGGTGGTGTCATGGTGTGGTGGTGTCATAGTGTAGTGGTGTCATGGTGTGGTGGTGTCATGGTGTAGTGGTGTCATGTTGTAGTGGTGTCATAGTGTGGTGGTGTCATGGTGTAGTGGTGTCATGGTGTGGTGGTGTCATAGTGTAGTGGTGTCATAGTGTAGTGGTGTTATGTTGTGGTGGTGTCATGGTGTAGTGGTGTCATAGTGTGGTGGTGTCATGTTGTAGTGGTGTCATGTTGTAGTGGTGTTATAGTGTGGTGGTGTCATGGTGTAGTGGTGTCATGGTGTGGTGGTGTCATAGTGTAGTGGTGTCATAGTGTAGTGGTGTCATGTTGTGGTGGTGTCATGGTGTAGTGGTGTCATGGTGTGGTGGTGGTGTCATGGTGTGGTGGTGTCATAGTGTAGTGGTGTCATGTTGTGGTGGTGTTTATGGTGTAGTGGTGTCATGGTGTGGTGGTGGTGTCATGGTGTGGTGGTGTCATGGTGTGGTGGTGTCATGGTGTAGTGGTGTCATGGTGTGGTGGTGTCATGGTGTAGTGGTGTCATGTTGTAGTGGTGTCATAGTGTGGTGGTTTCATAGTGTAGTGGTGTCATGTTGTGGTGGTGTTTATGGTGTATTGGTGTCATGGTGTGGTGGTGGTGTCATGGTGTGGTGGTGTCATGGTGTAGTGGTGTCATGGTGTCATGGTGTGGTGGTGTCATGGTGTAGTGGTGTCATAGTGTGGTGGTGTCATGTTGTAGTGGTGTCATAGTGTGGTGGTGTCATGGTGTAGTGGTGTCATAGTGTGGTGGTGTCATGTTGTAGTGGTGTAGTGGTGTCATGGTGTCATGGTGTGGTGGTGTATTGTTGTGGTGGTGTCATTGTTTGTGCCATGAGCCCTGTTTAAACCTGGTTCTAGCATGTCTCTGCCATCCTGATCTTATCCACATTTTGATTGTGCCCACATTTGCCAATAGGTGTAGACAATCAAAAGATGCGTTGTGATCCGATTGTGATTAGATCTTCCTGACCACCTCTGGAAGTAGTCGAAGACGCATCTTGTACAGATAGCCTTGAAGTGTAAATGAATCCTGACAACGAAAGCGCATACATTTGACTAACATAATGTTTTCCCGCCACTCAAAAAAATCCCACCGGCCAGTTGAGGTCGTAATTACGGACAACGATACCTCTACAATTCCTCCAGAATATAAATATAACGGTCTTTATTAGAAACCAACTGCACACTGTCACTGTGGTCGGATGCCTCAGTCCAATCAAAATTAGATTACGCATTTAGAAATACATATATTTATGAAGAGATATCGTCCCGAATGAGAGAAAAATGGTTCCTACGTTCCTATATCCAATGCCAGAGATAAATGGAATATTTAAAAACATCGTACAGGAAGACCAAGGCCTGTGATTATTTTCATTTAACTAGGTAAGTCAGTTAAGAACAAATTATTATTTACAATGACAATTATTTACAATGTTTCCCTAGTAGGCCGTCATTGGAAATAATAATATGTTCTTTACTGACCAGAATTCCTGTACGATGTTTTCAAATATTCCATTTATCTCTGGCATTGGATATAGAGATATGGGGGAACCATTTTTCTCTCATTCGGGACGATATCTCTTCATAAATATATTTAGTTCTACATGCGTAATCTTACGGCCCTGAACAGTGCCTTGTTCAGGGGCAGAACGACAGATTTGCCGTGACAGCAGGAGTGTTTATTATTGTGTTTATTATCAAGTTTATTATTGAACTTGCCTTGGCTGGGATGCATCACACATCCACATCAGGTGATCACTTGCTAAAATAATTGGTAAACACCTTTTCATCATTGTGAAGATTTTTCAATGTATCAATAAAATACCTACAATGAAAATAAAGTGACGAGAAAAGGTATGTTGTGTCGGTTTCTGTCATTTAAGGAGGGTCATGCCAGTTAACTGGTCCCAAACCTATACTTAGAGAAATATATTTAATGCAGGTAAGTGCTTTGAAAAAATCATTTACATTTACATTAATCATCAGCTTTCAAGTACCAGTCTGAAAGCTGTTAGTCAGGTTTTGGTCTGTTCTATTGGCAGCTCTGAAGCCCAACCAGCAGCACATGCACAATCTATATGGATCACCAAGTAGAGGGAGTGTAGGTGGTATAATACAGTAATATAATACAGTGGTATAATACTGTGGTATAATACTGTGGTATAATACTGTGGTATAATACTGTGGTATATTACTGTGGTATAATACTGTGGTATAATACAGTAATATAATACAGTGGTATAATACAGTGGTATAATACAGTGGTATAATACTGTGGTATATTACTGTGGTATAATACTGTGGTATAATACAGTAATATAATACAGTGGTATAATACTGTGGTATAATACTGTGGTATATTACTGTGGTATAATACTGTGGTATAATACTGTGGTATAATATGGTAATATAATACAGTGGTATAATACAGTGATATATTACTGTGGTATAATACTGTGGTATATTACTGTGGTATAATACTGTGCTTTATAATACAGTAATATAATACAGTGGTATATTATTGTGGTATAATACTGTGGTATAATACTGTGGTATATTACTGTGGTATAATACTGTGGTATAATACAGTAATATAATACAGTAATATAATACAGTGGTATAATACTGTGGTATAATACAGTAATATAATACAGTGGTATAATACAGTGGTATAATACAGTAATATAATACAGTGGTATATTACTGTGGTATAATACAGTAATATAATACGGTGGTATAATACAGTAATATAATACAGTGGTATAATACAGTAATATAATACAGTGGTATATTACTGTGGTATAATACAGTAATATAATACGGTGGTATAATACAGTAATACAATACAGTGGTATAACACTGGTATAATACAGTAATATAATACAGTAATATAATACAGTAATATAATACAGTGGTATAATACAGTATTATATTACAGTAATATAATACAGTAATATAATACAGTGGTATAATACTGTAATATAATACAGTGGTATAATACAGTAATATAATACAGTGGTATAACACTGGTATAATACAGTAATATAATACAGTGGTATAACACTGGTATAATACAGTAAAATAATACAGTGGTATAACACTGGTATAATACAGTAAAATAATACAGTGGTATAACACTGGTATAATACAGTAATATAATACAGTAGAATAATACAGTGGAATAATACAGTGGTATAATACAGTAATATAATACAGTAATATAATACACAGGTATAATACAGTAATATATTACAGTAATATAATACAGTAATATAATACAGTGGTATAATACTGTAATATAATACAGTGGTATAATACAGTAATATAATACAGTGGTATAATACAGTAATATAATACAGTGGTATAATACAGTAATATAATACAGTGGTATAATACAGTAATATAATACAGTAATATAATACAGTGGTATAATACAGTAATATAATACAGTGGTATAATACAATAATATAATACAGTAATATAATACAGTAATATAATACAGTGGTATAATACAGTAATATAATACTGTGGTATAATACAGTAATATAATACAGTGGTATAATACAGTGGTATAATACAGTGGTATAATACAGTAATATAATACAGTGGTATAATACTGTGGTATAATACAGTAATATAATACATTGGTATATTACTGTAATATAATACAGTAATATAATACAGTGGTACAATACAGTGGTATACTACAGTAATATAATACAGTGGTATAATACAGTGGTATAATACAGTAATATAATACAGTGGAATAATACAGTGGTATAATACAGTGGAATAATACAGTGGTATAATACAGTGGAATAATACAGTGGTAAAATACAGTAATATAATACAGTGGTATAATACAGTAATATAATACAGTGGTATAATACAGTAATATAATACAGTAATATAATACAGTGGTAAAATACAGTAATATAATACAGTAATATAATACAGAGCTGTATTACTGTGATATAATACAGTGGTATAATACAGTGGTATAATACAGTAATATAATACAGTGGTATAATACAGTAATATAATACAGTAATATAATACAGTGGTATAATACTGTGGTATAATACAGTAATATAATACAGTAATATAACACAGTAATATAATACAGTGGTATAATACAGTAATATAATACAGTAATATAATACAGTGGTATAATACTGTGGTATAATACAGTAATATAATACAGTAATATAATACAGTAATATAATACAGTGGTATAATACTGTGGTATAATACAGTAATATAATACAGTAATATAATACAGTGGTAAAATACAGTAATATAATACAGTAATATAATACAGAGCTATATTACTGTGGTATAATACAGTGGTATAATACAGTGGTATAATACAGTAATATAATACAGTGGTATAATACAGTAATATAATACAGTGGTATAATACAGTAATATAACACAGTAATATAATACAGTGGTATAATACAGTAATATAATACAGTAATATAATACAGTGGTATAATACTGTGGTATAATACAGTAATATAATACAGTAATATAATACAGTAATATAATACAGTGGTATAATACTGTGGTATAATACAGTAATATAATACAGTAATATAATACAGTGGTAAAATACAGTAATATAATACAGTAATATAATACAGAGCTATAATACAGTGGTATAATACAGTGGTATAATACAGTAATATAATACAGTAATTTAATACAGTAATATAATACAGTGGTATAATACTGTGGTTTCCCCAGGGGGCTAGTTACCCACTAGTACCCGACCATACGAAGGACTCTTTAGGCTATTTTTAGATTCATGTGCGTGGTAACATGTGCGTGGTAACATGTGCGTGGTAACATTGGCGTGGTAACATTGGTGTGGTAACATTTTTATATAGTTGTGTTTTTATTATTTTTAACACAATACCTGAATAAATATTAGTGCTTAACTTAAATGTTGCTTATTTTTCCATTTTATAAACAACTAATTGACCTAAGTAGGTTCAATTATTTGAATTCCATTTCATTATTTTTATTATTATTTTTTAAATGTTTTGCTCAATGTGCACATTGCGCAGTTGTTCTCTAGAGATAAATCAGATAATGTGTAAACTGTGCGATGTACTAGGGAGTTGTAGTTTCCAACAGACCAATGTTCTACGTAATTTAAAGCAGAAAACGTGCTAATTAACTACAATAACCATAATCCATTGCTTGTTCGGTCTGTGTTTTTTTTTAAAGCCTACTATGTAATAGACAGTAGAATGTGCGATCAAGAGGGGTTACATAAGAGAACAGTTGCTTTGAAGAACTACTAAAATAGTCATTTAGTCAGACAGCAGCTCTATAGAGATGAGATGATGACTTGGAATTAAATAATAAAGTTATCATATAAAACAAATGTAATATACACAATAACTGAACTATTTTATTAAAGTAATGTGAATAAGTGTTGGTTAATGAGTGATCAGCAGTAATGGACAGTCACTAACTTCATGGGGCTTTAATTCATTGTTTTATTCTGTGTTGTTACAGCATTCATCCCACAAAATGCATAGTGCATTTCATGTAAAACAAAGAAAGAAAATTCAGATTATTTTTTAATAATCGAACTGAAACCGAACCGACCTAAAAAAAAAAACACTAATCGCTCAGGGCTTAATAAAGATGGATTTAGTCAAACATAAAGTCATCGCACCAGACAAGTATGACTCTGATTATTGCAAATTCTACGTACCTTTAAAGTCTGGTGTGTGAGATGAAACCCCAGTCATTATGGACAGTCTGTGCGTGGCTATAAAGAACAATGAAAGAAAGGAAGACCTTCTATTCCTTCCTAATATAGAAACCTTGGTTTGTAAACTGAATGAACTCATACACGTTGACTTGAACATTCCAGCGCACTTCAACAGAGCGAGATCTCAGACACATTTTCACGAACTGTAGAGCACAGACATGAATCAACATCAAATCAAATCAAAGTTTTTCATGCTAGATTGAGTCACTGTGAGTGTCTTTATAAATACTCTGTCCGCAGTCTGTTGTCTGTTGTTGAGGGAGCACACGTTTCCCTGTCGGGGGGAAAAACGGTTTGAAATGGCACTGCCCTAAGTGAGAACTAGGTGAGATGTTGCCTAGGGAGAATAAAGATGACATCATTTCAAATAGCTTTCCCCAGTTGTGGGTGAATCCCAACAATCCAGACAGACCAGACCAGGTGCAGACAGAACAGACCAGGTGCAGAAAGACAAGACCAGGTGCAGACAGACCAGAACAGGTGCAGAAAGACCAGACCAGCTGCAGAAAGACCAGAACAGGTGCAGACAGACCAGAACAGGTGCAGACAGACCAGACCAGGTGCAGACAGACCAGACCAGGTGCACCCACAGCCAGACAGACCAGACCAGGTGCAGACAGACCAGACTAGGTGCAGACAGACCAGACCAGGTGCACCCACAGCCAGACAGACCAGACCAGGTGCACCCACAGCCAGACCAGACCAGGTGCAGACAGACCAGACCAGGTGCAGCCAGACCAGACCAGGTGCAGACAGACCAGACCAGGTGCAGACAGACCAGACCAGGTGCAGACGGACCAGACAGGAATGGAGAGAATAGATTGGGATAGATATCCTTCTACTACAGTGTGTCTCTCTGATGGTAACCAGACCCCTGTTACCCCTCTCTGATGGTAACCAGACCCCTGTTACCCCTCTCTGATGGTAACCAGACCCCTGTTACCACTCTCTGATGTTAACCAGACCCCCTGTTACCCCTCTCTGATGGTAACCAGACCCCCTGTTACCCCTCTCTGATGATAACCAGACCCCTGTTACCCCTCTCTGATGGTAACCAGACCCCTGTTACCCCTCTCTGATGGTAACCAGACCCCTGTTACCCCTCTCTGATGGTAACCAGACCCCTGTTACCCCTCTCTGATGGTAACCAGACCCCCTGTTACCCCTCTCTGATGGTAACCAGACCCCTGTTACCCCTCTCTGATGGTAACCAGACCCCCTGTTACCCCTCTCTGATGGTAACCAGACCCCTGTTACCCCTCTCTGATGATAACCAGACCCCTGTTACCCCTCTCTGATGGTAACCAGACCCCCTGTTACCCCTCTCTGATGGTAACCAGACCGCCTGTTACCCCTCTCTGATGGTAACCAGACCCCTTGTTACCCCTCTCTGATGGTAACCAGACCCCCTGTTACCCCTCTCTGATGGTAACCAGACCCCCTGTTACCCCTCTCAGATGGTAACCAGACCCCCTGTTACCCCTCTCTGATGGTAACCAGACCCCCTGTTACCCCTCTCTGATGGTAACCAGACCCCCTGTTACCCCTCTCTGATGGTAACCAGACCCCCTGTTACCCCTCTCTGATGGTAACCAGACCCCCTGTTACCCCTCTCTGATGGTAACCAGACCCCTGTTACCCCTCTCTGATGGTAACCAGACCCCCTGTTACCCCTCTCTGATGGTAACCAGACCCCTGTTACCCCTCTCTGATGGTAACCAGACCCCCTGTTACCCCTCTCTGATGGTAACCAGACCCCTGTTACCCCTCTCTGATGATAACCAGACCCCTGTTACCCCTCTCTGATGGTAACCAGACCCCCTGTTACCCCTCTCTGATGGTAACCAGACCGCCTGTTACCCCTCTCTGATGGTAACCAGACCCCTTGTTACCCATCTCTGATGGTAACCAGACCCCCTGTTACCCCTCTCTGATGGTAACCAGACCCCCTGTTACCCCTCTCTGATGGTAACCAGACCCCCTGTTACCCCTCTCTGATGGTAACCAGACTCTTGTTACCCCTCTCTGATGGTAACCAGACCCCCTGTTACCCCTCTCTGATGGTAACCAGACCCCTGTTACCCCTCTCTGATGGTAACCAGACCCCCTGTTACCCCTCTCTGATGGTAACCAGACCCCTGTTACCCCTCTCTGATGGTAACCAGACTCCTGTTACCCCTCTCTGATAGTAACCAGACCCCCTGATACCCCTCTCTGATGGTAACCAGACCCCTGTTACCCCTCTCTGATGGAAACCAGACCTCTGTTACCCCTCTCTGATGGTAACCAGACCCCTGTTACCCCTCTCTGATGGTAACCAGACCCCTGTTACCCCTCTCTGATGGTAACCAGACCCCCTGTTACCCCTCTCTGATGGTAACCAGACCCCTGTTACCCCTCTCTGATGATAACCAGACCTCTGTTACCCCTCTCTGATGGTAACCAGACCCCTGTTACCCCTCTCTGATGGTAACCAGACCCCCTGTTACCCCTCTCTGATGGTAACCAGAACCCCTGTTACCCCTCTCTGATGGTAACCAGACCCCCTGTTACCCCTCTCTGATGGTAACCAGACCCCCTGTTACCCCTCTCTGATGATAACCAGACCCCTGTTACCCCTCTCTGATGATAACCAGACCCCTGTTACCCCTCTCTGATGATAACCAGACCCCTGTTACCCCTCTCTGATGGTAACCAGACCCCTGTTACCCCTCTCTGATGATAACCAGACCCCTGTTACCCCTCTCTGATGGTAACCAGACCCCCTGTTAACCCTCTCTGATGGTAACCAGACCCCCTGTTACCCCTCTCGGATGGAAACAAGACCCCTGTTACCCCTCTCTGATGGTAACCAGACCCCCTGTTACCCCTCTCTGATGGTATCCAGACCCCTGTTACCCCTCTCTGATGGAAACCAGACCCCTGTTACCCCTCTCTGATGGTAACCAGACCCCTGTTACCCCTCTCTGATGGTAACCAGACCCCCTGTTACCCCTCTCTGATGGTAACCAGACCCCCTGTTACCCCTCTCTGATGGTAACCAGACCCCTGTTACCCCTCTCTGATGGTAACCAGACCCCCTGTTACCCCTCTCTGATGGTAACCAGACCCCCTGTTACCCCTCTCTGATAGTAACCAGACCCCTGTTACCCCTCTCTGATAGTAACCAGACCCCTGTTACCCCTCTCTGATGGTAACCAGACCCCCTGTTACCCCTCTCTGATGGTAATCAGACCCCTGTTACCCCTCTCTGATGGTAACCAGACCCCCTGTTACCCCTCTCTGATGGTAACCAGACCCCCTGTTACCCCTCTCTGTAACATGTCTGTCTGATGGTAACCAAGAGGCCAGTAACCCCAAGACAAGATAGCTATCAGCCAGGGAAAGTAACATTTGGTTGTCTTTCAAGAATAATAATAAAGATACTTGGTATTTATTGTGTTGTTCAGGTGTGTGTGTGTGTGTGTGTGTGTGTGTGTGTGTGTGTGTGTGTGTGTGTTAGGTTACCTGTTCGTCTAGTGAGAGTCTCCCAGCGTATGTTCACTTTGTCTCCCGGTAGTTCTGTCAGCTGTATCAGTGAAGGGGGGGAAATGTCTCTCTGGTCTCTCTCTGAGCCCCTATTGGCTGGTGGAAACACAAGGTCAGAGGTCAGATATACTGGCCCATTGCCTGGGGTTACCATGGACACCAGGGACATTCTTTAAAAATGACAAAAGTTGTGTCAGACAAAGGACACACAAGTAAATTGATTAACTCTATAAACCGGAATAGGGTGCCATTCCAGACACACCCATTCCAGACACACACATTCCAGACACACCCATTTCAGACACACCCATTCCAGACACACCCATTTCAGACACACCCATTCCAGACACACCCATTCCAGACACCCATTTCAGACACACCCATTCCAGACACACCCATTCCAGACACACCCATTTCAGACACACCCATTCCAGACACACCCATTTCAGACACACCCATTCCAGACACACATTTTAGACACACCCATTCTAGACACACCCCTTTCAGACACACCCATTTCAGACACACCCATTCTAGACACACCCATTCCAGACACACCCATTTCATTCACTTACATTCCAGACACACCCATTTCAGGCACACCCATTTCAGACACACCCATTTCAGACACACCCATTCCAGACACACCCATTTCACACACACCCATTTCAGACACACCCATTTAAGACACACCCATTTAAGACACACCCATTCCAGACACACCCATTTCAGACACACCCATTCGTAATGACCGAATCACAGAAAGGTGTGGATACATATAAAAGTTTGGGACATTAGTCTAAAACCAATCAGGAGTCACTGTTGATGCAGGTTCACAAGCAGGACATTTTTCAATGAGGAACAATGAGGTTTGGAATGTTACAAAGCAATAACAAAAAATACCTCAAGTAGACACAGAATAATAAACTAATATCAAATCCAAATCAATGTTATTGACCGGAGATCTTTAGATATCTTTATGGGTCTGGGTACAGAACTACGTCCCCATCTTGAAAGAGCAGAATCCTTACAATCGATTCATAAAACGGATTTCTAAAACTATTTCAACAGCTGTCACTAGGGTTGCTAAGCTACAGGTAAATCACCAACGTTACCGGAAGCTTTGTTGATTTTGGAAACAACAGGTCATCCATGGCAATCTATGGTAAATGTGGTAATTTATACTTGAATAATCTTTAAAATAATCTTTAAAAATGTATAGACCATCAACAGTATGGTAAACTAACCAGACCATCAACAGTATGGTAAACTGACCAGACCATCAACAGCATGGTAAACTGACCAGACCATCAACAGCATGGTAAACTGACCAGACCATCAACAGTATGGTAAACTGACCAGACCATCAACATTATGGTAAACTGACCAGACCATCAACAGCATGGTAAACTGACCAGACCATCAACAGCATGGTAAACTGACCAGACCATCAACAGCATGGTAAACTGACCAGACCATCAACAGCATGGTAAACTGACCAGACCATCAACAGTATGGTAAACTGACCAGACCATCAACAGTATGGTAAACTGACCAGACCAGACCACCATCAACAGCATGGTAAACTGACCAGACCATCAACAGTATGGTAAACTGACCAGACCATCAACAGTATGGTAAACTGACCAGACCATCAACAGTATGGTAAACTGACCAGGCCATCAACAGTATGGTAAACTGACCAGACCAGACCATCAACAGTATGGTAAACTGACCAGACCAAACCATCAACAGTATGGTAAACTGACCAGACCAGACCATCAACAGTATGGTAAACTGACCAGACCAGACCATCAACAGTATGGTAAACTGACCAGACCAGACCATCAACAGCATGGTAAACTGACCAGACCAGACCATCAACAGCATGGTAAACTGACCAGACCATCAACAGCATGGTAAACTGACCAGACCATCAACAGTATGGTAAACTGACCAGACCAGACCATCAACACTATGGTAAACTGACCAGACCAGACCATCAACAGTATGGTAAACTGACCAGACCAGACCATCAACAGTATGGTAAACTGACCAGACCATCAACAGTATGGTAAACTGACCAGACCATCAACAGTATGGTAAACTGACCAGACCATCAACAGTATGGTAAACTGACCAGACCATCAACAGTATGGTAAACTGACCAGACCATCAACAGTATGGTAAACTGACCAGACCATCAACAGCATGGTAAACTGACCAGACCATCAACAGCATGGTAAACTAACCAGACCATCAACAGCATGGTAAATTAACCAGACCATCAACAGTATGGTAAACTGACCAGACCATCAACAGTATGGTAAACTGACCAGACCATCAACAGTATGGTAAACTGACCAGACCATCAACAGTATGGTAAACTGACCAGGCCATCAACAGTATGGTAAACTGACCAGACCAGACCATCAACAGCATGGTAAACTGACCAGACCATCAACAGTATGGTAAACTGACCAGACCATCAACAGTATGGTAAACTGACCAGACCAGACCATCAACAGCATGGTAAACTGACCAGACCAGACCATCAACAGTATGGTAAACCGACCAGACCATCAACAGTATGGTAAACTGACCAGACCAGACCATCAACAGCATGGTAAACTGACCAGACCAGACCATCAACAGTATGGTAAACTGACCAGACCAGACCATCAACAGCATGGTAAACTGACCAGACCAGACCATCAACAGCATGGTAAACTGACCAGACCAGACCATCAACAGCATGGTAAACTGACCAGACCATCAACAGCATGGTAAACTGACCAGACCATCAACAGTATGGTAAACTGACCAGACCATCAACAGTATGGTAAACTGACCAGACCATCAACAGTATGGTAAACTGACCAGACCATCAACAGCATGGTAAACTGACCAGGCCATCAACACTATGGTAAACTGACCAGACCATCAACACTATGGTAAACTGACCAGACCATCAACAACCCTGTCTGTGGGTTGTAGATGACTACTATGTGTCTGTGGGTTGTGGATGACTACTATGTGTCTGTGGGTTGTAGATGACTACCCTGTGTCTGTGGGTTGTAGATGACTACTCTGTGTCTGTGGGTTGTAGATGACTACTCTGTGTCTGTGGGTTGTGGATGACTACCCTGTGTCTGTGGGTTGTGGATGACTACCCTGTGTCTGTGGGTTGTGGATGACTACCCTGTGTCTGTGGGTTGTGGATGACTACCCTGTGTCTGTGGGTTGTGGATGACTACTATGTGTCTGTGGGTTGTGGATGACTACTCCTGGTTGCTGTGCGCACAAGCATGATACCCTGCTCTCCTCTGACATAACCTCTCTATAGGCGTGTGTGTGTGTGTGTGTGTGTGTGTGTGTGTGTGTGTGTGTTTGTGCGTGTGTGTGTGTGTGTGTGTGTGTGTGTGTGTGTGTGTGTGTGTGTGTGTGTGTGTGTGTGTGTGTGTTCCACCCCAATAGTCGAACATCTTCGCGGAAACATCTGAAACCCTACAGTGCCTCTTTAAAAGAGCATCTTAAATAAATAACAACTGTACTTGTCTTTTCCTACTACCACTGACTTCGCTGGTAAATACTCTTAAGAGAAAATGTAGACAGCTGAAAAACAACACATCACAATCCTATCTTAAGATCAATGCAATAATTGTAAATCGCTCTGAATAAAAGCCTCTGCTAAATGACTCAAATGTAAATGTAAAATTCATGTCCGGGCTGGGTTTGTCTGCTTGAATGATCAGTTTACCCAGCAACCCCTCTCGACTACAGTGCGGGGTTCGGGGGAGGGTTAAGTGTTCATGTTGATTGTATGGGTCTATGGGTCACAGGTATGGCTGTTAGTCATTTGGAACTCCCGAGTGGCACAGCAATCTAAGGAACTGCATCTCAGTGCAAGAGGCGTCACTGCAGTCCCTGGTTTGATTCCAGGCTGTATCACATCCGGCCGTGATTGGGAGTCCCATAAGGCGGCGCACAATTGGCCCATTGCCGTCCAGGTTCGGTCAAGGTAGGTCGTCGTTGTAAATAAGATATTTGTTCTTAACTGACTTTACTAGTTAAATAAAAGGTTAAATAAATAAAATATAGCACTGTAATGTCTGAACCAAGAAAGAATCCCTCCCAGCACACAAAGTATGTCTACCAACTAACTCGTTTTTTTTTAAATTCCATCAGAAGTTGTCCTGATACAGCAGGTCTGGCTGATAGTACAGTCGTACAGAACACTCTTCTTCTTCTCTGTCTAGTTCAGTTGGTTGAGGAGCCACAGACAGAGAACCAATCAGCCTGTTGTCAGTCAGTACTATAGAGCCAACCCTCTTGTCTGCAATGGTTCCTCAGAACACCCACCCCCCCACCCCCACCCCTGAGAACCCCCACCCCTGAGAACCCCCCCTCCACCCCTGAGAACCCCCCCTCCACCCCTGAGAACCCCCCCACCCCCACCCCTGAGGACCCCCCCACCCCCACCCCTGAGAACCCCCCCACCCCTGAAAACCCCCTCCCACCCCACCCCTGAGAACCCCCCCCCCCCCCTCCCCCCCAGATGTTTCACAATTGTTTTGTACGACTGTTCCTGTTATAGAGCCAGGCCTGCTGTCAGCACACTATGAAAGGGTTCAGGGTTCAGACCAGAACAGTACAAGGTGTGTCTGTTAGGGTAGGGCAGGTTGGCTGTCTCACTGTGGTGGCCCTTGGCCAAGGCATGCCCTGCCATGTTCTCCTTCTCCATGCTAGCTTTGTGTGTGTATGTGTACGTGTGTGTGTGTGTGTATATGTGTGTGTGTGTGTGTGTGTGCGTGCGTGCGTGCGTGCGTGCATGCGTGTGTGTGCTGCTGGGTGGGACAGCACACGGTCTGACAGAGGTAGGCCTTTCTAGGCCTTTCTAGCTGCAGAAATTCTCGATTGCAAAATACCAAATAAATCACTTTGAATAGCCTCCCTTCACCTCTCCCCTTTCTACTCAATTCAATTTACATTTAAATTCAAGGGCTTTATTGTGATGGGAAACATATGTTAACATTGCCAAAGCAAGTGAAATAGATAATTTAAAAAAAAGGTGAAATAAACAATTAAAATTACCAAAATCACAAACGTTCAAAAAGAATAAAGACATTTCAAATGTCATATGATGTGTAAATAGTTAAAGTACAAAAGGGAAAATAAATAAACATAAATATGGGTTGTGTTTACAATGGTGTTTGTTCTTCACTGGTTGACCTTTTCTTGTGGCAACAGGTCACAAATCTTGCTGCTGTGATGTCACACTGTGGTATTTCACCCAATAGATATGGGAATTGGGTTTGTTTTCAAATTCATTGTGGGTCTGTGTAATCTGAGGGAAATATGTGTCTCTAATATGGTCATACATTTGGCAGGAGGTTAGGAAGTGCAGCTCAGTTTCCACCTCATTTTGTGGGCAGTGTTGCACATAGCCTGTCTTCTCTTGAGAGCCAGGTCTGCCTACGGCGGCCTTTCTCAATAGCAAGGCTATGCTCACTGAGTCTGTACATAGTCAAAGCTTTCCTTAAGTTTGGGTCAGTCCCAGTGGTCAGGTATTCTGCCACTGTGTTCTCTCTGTTTAGGGCCAAATAGCATTCTAGTTTCTCTGTTTTTTTGTGTCAAGTAATTATCTTTTTGTTTTCTCATGATTTGGTTGGGTCTAATTGTGTTGCTGTCCTGGGGCTCTGTGGGGTCTGTTTGTGTTTGTGAACAGAGCCCCAGGACCAGCTTGCTTAAGGGACTCTTCTCCAGGTTCATCTCTCTGTAGGTGATGGCTTTGTTATGGAAGGTTTGGGAATCTCTTCCTTTTAGGTGGTTGTAGAATTTAACAGCTCTTTCCTGGATTTTGATCATTAGCGGGTATCGGCATTAATTCTGCTCTGCATGCATTATTTGGTGTTTGTCCCATTTGGTGAATTCTAGGTTGGTGATCGGACCCCAGACCTCACAACCATAAAAGGCAGTGGGTTTTGATGTTTGATTTGATGTTCCTTTTGATGGCATAGAAGGCCCTTCTTGCCTTGTCTCTCAGATCGTTCACAGCTTTGTGGAAGTTACCTGTGGAGCTGATGTTTAGGCCGATGTATGTATAGTTTTTTGTGTGCTCTAGGACAACGGTGTCTAGATGGAATTTGTATTCGTGGTCCTGGGAAATTGACCTTTTTTGGAACACCATTATTTTGGTCTTACTGAGATTTACTGCCAGGGCCCAGGTCTGACATAATCTGTGCAGAAGATCTAGGTGCTGCTGTAGGCCCTCCTTGGTTGGGGACGGAAGCACCAGATTGGATCAGCAAACAGTAGACATTTGACTTCAGATTCCAGTCTCACCTCTCCCCTCTCTACGCTCCCGTCTGCGTCACAAACCCATCCCAGCATTTGAACCTGAAACCTACTTCCTCTTTTTCAAGAGCAACAAAAGAATATATAGATTTTCTCTCTGTGGAGAAGCAGCACAGCTGATGTCTCTTCTTATGACTGATCACTTATTACACTGGTAATAAACTTTTACCCAACACAGGCCCATCTGGGTCAGCGTAGCGCACTACGTAGGGTATAGGGTGACATTTTGGATGCATAAAATCCATCATAAAAGAGTCAGATACACGAAACAGTCGCCAACAACTCTGCACCAGCTCTTATCTGTCTTATCTGTCCATCGATTCAGTAAACTATTCCAGGGTGTAGAGAGACCCTTTAGCTTGCCCCTCATAGCTTGCCCCTCATAGCTTGCCCCTCATAGCATGCCCCTCATAGCTTGCCCCTCATAGCTTGCCCCTCATAGCTTGCCCCTCATAGCTTGCCCCTCATAGCTTGCCCCTCATAACTTGCCCCTCATAACTTGCCCCTCATAGCTTGCCCCTCATAGCTTGCCCCTCATAGCTTGCCCCTCATAGCTTGCCCCTCATAGCTTGCCCCTCATAGCTTGCCCCTCATGCCCCTCATAGCTTGCCCCTCATAGCTTGCCCTCATAGCTTGCCCCTCATGCCCCTCATAGCTTGCCCCTCATAGCTTGCCCTCATAGCTTGCCCCTCATGCCCCTCATAGCTTGCCCCTCATAGCTTGCCCCTCATAGCTTGCCCCTCATAGCTTGCCCCTCATAACTTGCCCCTCATAGCTTGCCCCTCATAGCATGCCCCTCATAACTTGCCCCTCATAGCTTGCCCCTCATAACTTGCCCCTCATAGCTTGCCCCTCATAACTTGCCCCTCATAGCTTGCCCCTCATAACTTGCCCCTCATAACTTGCCCCTCATAGCTTGCCCCTCATAGCTTGCCCCTCATAGCTTGCCCCTCATAGCTTGCCCCTCATAGCTTGCCCCTCATAACTTGCCCCTCATAGCTTGCCCCTCATAACTTGCCCCTCATAGCTTGCCCCTCATAGCTTGCCCCTCATAGCTTGCCCCTCATAACTTGCCCCTCATAGCTTGCCCCTCATAGCTTGCCCCTCATAGCTTGCCCCTCATAACTTGCCCCTCATAGCTTGTCCCTCATAGCTTGCCCCTCATAGCTTGCCCCTCATAGCTTGCCCCTCATAGCTTGCCCCTCGTGCCCCTCATAACTTGCCCCTCATAGCGTGCCCCTCATAGCTTGCCCCTCATAGCTTGCCCCTCATAGCTTGCCCCTCATAGCTTGCCCCTCATAGCATGCCCCTCATAACTTGCCCCTCATAGCTTGCCCCTCATAACTTGCCCCTCATAGCTTGCCCCTCATAACTTGCCCCTCATAGCTTGCCCCTCATAGCTTGCCCCTCATGCCCCTCATAGCTTGCCCCTCATAGCTTGTCCCTCATAGCTTGCCCCTCATAGCTTGCCCCTCATAGCTTGCCCCTCATAACTTACCCCTCATAGCTTGCCCCTCATAACTTGCCCCTCATAACTTTCCCCTCATAGCTTGCCCCTCATAGCTTGCCCCTCATGCCCCTCATAGCTTGCCCCTCATAACTTGCCCCTCATAGCTTGCCCCTCATAGCTTGCCCCTCATAGCTTGCCCCTCATAGCTTGCCCCTCATAACTTGCCCCTCATAAAACGTTATCAGAACCGTGATGAGCTTGGAATGTGGAAGTTGGAAGTTGGTCTTTACGACAGTGATATCTGAAAAGCGTACAGGAAGCACGTGCCAAGCAAAAAAAGTCACAATGACTTCCCTTTCCATACAAGGCACTTTGGTACCTTGAAAAACGTAGGAAAATGAAACGTGTTTGGGACTAAGTGCTGTAACTAGGCTTCCTGCCTGTTAGTGTGTGAAGTTAGTCTCTAGTCAGTCACCTTTCATCACTAATCTCCGTCGTTCTTTCAGGACGTTTTCAGTCTTCAGTGTTTTAAGGGATGATTAACTAACAGTACGTTTAAAAAGGACCCTCGGTTTAACAATGTGTCTTTTTTGGTTGGCTAATGAGCTAAAACAGGGTCTTCCTACCTTTTAAGTTGATCTTTAACATACACTGTAAATACTTGGATGGGTATGGAACAGGGAGGAGAGAGAGAGAGAGAGAGAGAGAGAGAGAGAGAGAGAGAGAGAGAGAGAGAGAGAGAGAGAGAGAGAGAGAGACCCAGGATAACCTCTGGTCTAACACGGTAGAGTAATCACCACTAAAACCCCGACAGCTTTAAAACCATTATAGCACAGACTAAAACCACAGTACATTTTTGTCTGTCAGGTAGGTAGGTAGGTTACAGTCATTCTTCCAAGACTGTAATTTCTACGAAAGACGACATTGTAATCTACAGTATGTAGACTTTGCATGCTAGTCCCTCTCATTTCTTTAGATAGAGGGGTTACTGAAGGGCTGGATTTCAATCCGTATCGCTGGAAGATCCAAGTTAAAATAAAACGTCTATGTTTTTTCCGATTGAGTCGACATACGCATCGTTTACCTTGAATAAAATCTCTGCGACCATGGGAACGTTGCTATGGGTTGAATAAAGTGGAACTGAGAGCACTGTTGCAGCACAACATCTTGTAAAAACATATATATATATATATACCCCCTGTAAGAATATGACACTTTTTAAACATATTCTGATAAGCGAGCATAGGTCATGTTCAAGTATTTATAAATTCTTAAGAATGTTTGGGAATTATGTATACGAAGGTGAAAATTCTATAGCAATATAGAGTGAGAAAGCAGCAGTGCGTCTTGACAATTAATAGACACTGCAGTAAATAAAACCTAATAAAAACATCTGTGTAACGGTTGTCGTCGGGAATAGAGGACCAAAACGCAGCAGGAATGTGGATGCTCATCTTGTTATTTATTTTAAATAAAGAGAACACCAAAATAACAAAACGAAGAACGCACAAACAACAAAACAGTCTTGTCATGCTCACACAGGCAAAACAAGAAACAATCTTCCACAACACTACACCAAACAATTACCCATATATAGGACTCTCAATCAGAGGCAACGAGAAAGCACCTGCCTCCAATTGAGAGTCCAACCCCCATTAACCTACACATAGAAATACCACAAACCAGAAAGAACATAGAAATACAAAACATAGAACATAGACCAAAACCCGGAAATAATAAATCAAACACCCTACTACATAAACCATCACCCCGAAACACATAAACCAAATACCCTCTGCCACGTCCTGACCAAACTACAATAGCAAATAATCCTTATACTGGTCAGGACGTGACAATCTGCCTCGTCCAGGACCAGAGTCTACGCAAACCGGTGCAGTATAGCCAATCAGAGCTACAGTAGGTCTATATGCAAACAAGCCATTTGCCACACAGGCCTGTCATCATTCACTATGAACTGGACTGTGTGTTAACAGGAAGTAGGACCTGACATCATTCACTATGAACTGGACTGTGTGTTTACAGGCAGTAGGGCCTGTCATCATTCACTATGAACTGGACTGTGTGTTTACAGTAGGACCTGTCATCATTCACTATGAACTGGACTGTGTGTTTACAGTAGGACCTGTCATCATTCACTATGAACTGGACTGTGTGTTTACAGTAGGACCTGCCATCATTCACTTTGAACTGGACTGTGTGTTAACAGGCAGTAGGGCCTGCCATCATTCACTATGAACTGAACTGTGTGTTTACAGCAGTAGGACCTGCTTTACTGCCATCAGTAACAACAGCGTGACCTTATATCGTTAGAACACATTCACCAAAAGCTGAATGGATTTCTGCAAATATGTCACAAAATACCACGGGAGTCCTCTTACATTTGGGAACTTTACTGTCTTATTGATTAAACAACCATGAAAAGGTAGGCTCTCTCTCTCACTCAGTTATACACATCAACAACAAGATCAACAACTAACGCTAGCCAGAGAAAGATGAGCTAAACTCTAACGAAAGAACATTTGATAAACCCTCTCAAACTTTTTCAGCTAGTTGGCCGTCAAAATTTCACTGATTAACAATGGGGAATTGTAGCCTACTCGTCCTTCTGCATCTTGCCTGCCAACAATGTATGCTTGTGGCAGGCAAACGGCTAAAGTTGGCTAGCTTGCTACTTCCAGACACAAATAAGAGAGGGTGGAAGAAAAAGGGTAGGGTGGAGGGTAGGGGTAGGGTGGAAGTGGGGTGGAGGGTGAAGGGTAGCATGGAGGGTAGGGGTAGGGTGGAGGGTAGGGATGGGTGGAGGGTAGGGTGGAGGGAAAAGGGTAGGGTGGAGGGTAGGGGTAGGGTGGAAGTGGGGTGGAGGGTGAAGGGTAGGATGGAGGGTAGGGTGGGTGGAGGGTAGGGTGGAGGGAAAAGGGTAGGGTGGAGGGTAGGGGTAGGGTGGAAGTGGGGTGGAGGGTGAAGGGTAGGATGGAGGGTAGGGGTAGGGTGGAGGGTAGGGTGAAGGAAAAAGGGTAGGGTAGAGGAAAAAGGGTAGGGGGAGGGTGGAGGGTAGGATGGAGGAAAAAGGGTAGGGTGGAGGGTAGGGGTAGGGTGGAGGGTAGAGTTAGGGTGGAGGGTAGGGGGAGGGTGGAGGGTAGGGGAAGGGTGGAGGGTGGAGGTTAGGGGTTGTCACAGAAGAAGTTGACCAAGTTTTGAAATCAGTGGAATGCCCGGCGGAAGATGAGTATGATAGCTAAGTAGACAGAGAATATTCTGGCATTTGATTGCAAATATGCGGACTGAGTCGAAAAGAGAACACAGAAGGCTGTTGTATAAAACACCTGTCTCTGGATTACATCTTCAATCTAAAGGCAACCATGGCATCCGTGACAGATAGGGAGAAGCGTCCATGTACATGGGAAGAGTCTAGCTACATTTTCTGATATTATACATTTCTAATTAAGTCAGAAAGTCATTTTCATTTGCATGTTAACGCTTATTGTTAGCTAGCGAGCTAAGGTTAGCTGGCTGGCTCGCTAGCTAACATTACGTGTATGATATGGGTAGTACTATTATTTGTATCTCAGAGCCATTTGCATTGACAGCTATAGCGTAATCGAACCTAGTTGGTTAGCCTTAGCTACCCGTAGTTTCATGCAGGTTAGTAACGTTATGAGTTGGGATTACGGTTAATTGCTTAGCTAGCTAGCTAGCTACATGTCTAAACTAAAGACTCCACTATGCAAGTAACCATTTCACTGTACCGTTTACACCTTCTGTATTCTGTGCTTATGACAAATAAACTTTGATTTTATTTGATATAGTTTGTGTTTACCAGAGACGGTAATGTGAAGACATGACCTGCACCAAAGTCAAATTAGGATATAACGTTAGGCCAATGAGACAGAGTCCAAATTCTAACATTCTCCGGTAGAATGACCTGCTTTTATTTCGTCACACTCCCAACCCTAAGCTATTTTCTGTAATTAGCTTGACATTAACATTGTAACTAATGATCTTGCCGTGAGTTTATTTTTCCAGTAATAATTCATACAAATGAGCTAAAGTGAAGACCTTGTCAGCTGTATGATATGGTCGTTATTTGAACTGGCTATCCAGCTAACTTAAAGCTAGAAAGAAACCAAAACATTGTTTAGAAAGTTGCTTTTAGTTGCCTGGTTTGGTAGATTGACATATACTAAGTTCATTTTTAACAGATGGGTTTATTGGTGTTAAAATACCAGGCTGCTGTCATTTTTCTGTTTATACTCTTTCATAACGACAACAACAAGTTTAATGTCGGACGACAATAGAATAATCATTGGGTGTATACAAAGAAGAGCATCTCCAGTAGGTGTAGCAAAACATTCAAGAGCCATTTTCACCTTACCACCTCTTTGTCAAGCACAGATAATCATACAGCCTTTAAGTGTGTGGGGTGCTCTGTTATTGGTTGTAGTGTTTATATCTTATCAGTAGACAATGTCCACTGCCGTGACAGGGAGTGGTTTATCAGTTTATCAGTTTATCAACATTCAAAGCAGAATTACTCCATCCAATCGGTGACAGATTTTCATGCAAATATTCTAGAATCTGCATAAAGACAATATTCATATTTTCCCACAAGTGTGTTTCTACCAAACATACTTGTTGCAGATAAAAATCAGTGCTTAAGTTATCATGTCCCGAATAAAAATCAAAAGTTCAATGTGTTTCCATCGTATTTTCACCGATGGTTTTGTCACAGGCCTACTCTGGTCTTGGCAGGTGAGCTCTAGCCAACAGCTGGTAGATACAGTGCAGGAAGGCTAGTCTACATTTTTATGTTTATTTGTCAAAACATCAGTCAAGCATCGATCGTCATGTCACCAGAATCAGACCCTCTATATTTATTGGAAAGGAGCATGAAGGATCACCGTGCACTTTCACCACCCTTGTGAAGTTTATAAATAATTTCATCTGTAGCCTAATAAACACTGCTATAAATTGCATGGTTTCCCCGAGTCGTAGTGAGAGGATCACATGACTCCAAGTTTACTTTGATATGATGGTTATTATATCAATATTTGCACATAAAGGCATTTCCACTGCCATTTCTCGCAGAATGAATGTTACTGACACAAAAAAAGATCACAAACAAATGATCTGTCTGCATTTATAAAATTATACTGAAACATTTATTTGTTTTTTTATATGATATGACTTCACTTGCATAAAAAACGGTGGAAAGAAACATGGCTACTGAGTTACTCAATAATTAACCCATGTCAGAAAAGAAAAATGATGTAGATTGGTAAATTAGTGTAGCGGGATTAGGGGGGGGGTTCACTCTCATTCAGATACCACAATAAAAACTACTAACATTTCTCTCAACCTTATGGCAAAATGTGTAGAATTGCAGGAAATTAGCTGTAAAACTGCTCATTTCCCTCTCTGCCCCGTGGCAGAATGAGTAAAATGACATGAAATTAGCTATAAATCCTGGTAACTGAATGCAAGGAGGGGAGTTTATTTAGGCATGAGGGATCACAGCCGACTGTGAGGCATACAGATGTAGGAACTAAATTTGAGACAGTTTGCTACAGCAAGAAAATAATCCCGCAGCAACAGGAAATGTTAGTTATTATGTGGATTATAATTAATGGTCATTTTTGAAGGGGTTGATACATTTTTCGTAAGGGAAGATCAAGTCCAAAACTTCAAAGTGGAAACTTCAGAAGCCTTTTTAAACCTAAAATACACTACAGGTTTTACTTTTCCTGCATTGCAAGAAAGTTCCCCTGCAACAGGGTGATCAAATGAAGATCCTACATCTGTAGCTCAGGTGTATCAATAAACTATTCCCCATAAATGGCAGGGCTCTGGCCTGTGCTGCTGTGGAGCGGCAGGTAGCCTAGTGGTTGGAGCGTTGGGCCAGTAACCATAAAGGTTGCTAGATCAAATCCCCCAGCTGACAAGATAAAAAATATCTGTCCTTCTGCCCCTGAACAAGGCTTTTAACCCACTGTTCCCTGGTATGCCATCTTTGTAAATAAGAATTTGTTCTTAACTGACTTGCCAAGTTAAATAAAACAACGTGAACCATAGCTAGGTATATCTGGCTGGGCTCTAGCCTGTGCCATACAGAAGCTGGCTAGGTGTATCTGGCTGGGCTCTAGCCTGTGCCGTACAGAAGCTAGCTAGGTGTATCTGGCTGGGCTCTAGCCTGTGCCATACAGAAGCTAAGGTAATCTAACTCTGCAGAGGAACCACTCCCTGTCACGGCAGTGGACATTGACTACTGATAAGATATAAACACTACAACCAATAACAGAGCACACCACACACTTATTAAAGGCTGTGTGATTATCTGTGCTTGACGAAGAGGCGGTAAGGTGTATATGATATCTGTGATGTTTAAAAACATTGGCAATGACATAGTGTCAAACACAGTTAAAATCTGAACCCAACAATCGGATGGAAAATCCAAACTCCCTTTATGGGAAACAATGTCAAATTGTTGTTGACTCCATATGTAAGGCTTTGAACAGCTGCTGCTTGTCGTAGGAATGAGCGGACCTAAGTGCAGCGTGTGTGTCGTTCCACATTTTATTTATACTGTGAAACTATGCAATACATAAATAAACTGAATGACAAAAAACAACAAACCGTGACGCAGAGGTGAAACATACACTAACTCAAAAACAATCTCCCACAAACCCAGGTGGGACAAACACCAACTTATATATGACCTCCAATTAGAGACAACGATGACCAGCTGCCTCTAATTGGAGATCATCTCAAACAAAGCCCAACATAGAAATACAAAAACTAGAACAACCCAACATAGAAATACAAAACTAGAACATAACAACATAGAAAAAACTAAACTAGAAAACCCCCCCTGTCACGCCCTGATCTACTCTACCATAGAAAATAACAGCTTTCCATGGTCAGGACGTGACACTGCTAATAGTTTGGAAAATTCTGTACTGACTTTTTTATTACGGGCCATTTAATTGTATATGATCTTGTCAGTTAAACGCTAAGCTAACAAGTAAACAAAAGGGTCAGAGATTAGAAGAGCGAATAGGCTATGCCCTAACAAGTGCAGACACATGTTTACAAAGCTGAGAGCTACACAGTCAATTAGTTCCATGTTCAGGATTGTCTCTATTTTCTTAAAGTCTTTAAGGATCTCCGAGAGTCTGATGAAAGATGGCCTCGTCTGGTCTGTGGGCTTGGCGTTTGATGACACGGTGTAAACACACAGATAATCACATAGGCAGAGTCTAGACTCTCTAGAGACGGACATATCCTGTGTTTTTTAGTACTTGAAGACGTTGCCAGGTCTCAGGTCTATACAGGGTTGAGCACTAGGGATGGGCACGCTCACCCACTTCCTCTCCCATCCTCCATTGCTCCACTCAAACTTCAACTCAGAAAAACTGTCGGTGTTACCCCACCAACCTGAGGTTTCTCGGGGTACACACTCGTATAACTGGAATAGCAACACTACCACCAAACCCACCCACCCACCCACCCAAACCCAGCTTCATCAGTCATAAACAGCTGGAGGGACGTCAACTTCTTTCAGATGCCAAAAGAACTGAAGAACACAAACAGCTGAAGATGATAGACTCCAATAGAACAAACACATTTCTCTTTTCCAACTATTCAAATACTAGAGAGAACTGCTTGATGAGTTGTCTGCATTGTTATTACCAACACGTTGCAATGACGTCTGCGAAACAAGTTCTCGAAGTGAGTTAAACCTACAGTATGTACAAAGTGTAACAGCCAAACTCAAAACCATCCACTTGTCTATGGCCAGAAGCAAGAAAAGTAGCCCAAGTCTGGCAGAGTTGGAGATCTTTAGTAAAGGCCCTATGTTACTCCAAGTAGAGCTCTGTACGGGCATGAATTTTAAGCCCTACCCATGCCCGCGATGTTCAGGCCCTACCCTACCCACGACCGATTGCTTCTGCCAGGCCCTGCCCAAACCCGGAATCAGAAATAACTTCCTCCTTTAGTATCCTTTAGTTGCTTGTCTATCTGTCCCTCGCTCCCTGCGCTGCATGCGCTCTGTTCATGACTCTGCTTGTATGACTATCCATAGCAACGACTCTGCTTGCTGTTCCGCTCAATGACGAGACAGAGAACAGTTAGCTGAAAAACTAGCTACCTTTCATCACTCTAAACTCTGTCAAAACTCAAGGCACGTTATTATTTTAGGTAGAATAATCTCTCCTGTGGACTCGGACAATGTTCTGGTCTTATATTTGGCGAGGTTGAAGTACTTATTACACCATGATATGTACTGTGCAGCAGAGCACAAGCAAACGGGCTCAGCTTCAAAATGTTAATGATCAATTCAGTGATACCCAAGCCCTACTCGTACCCTAGTTATTGATGAATAAACAGGCTCTAACCGGCCCTAACCTGATGTATAATGTCGTGGCCCATCGGGCTCGGGTTGGGGAGCAGAGCTCTACCTCCAGGAACCAAGAGCATTAAGGGCCCTATGTTCCTCCATGAACCAAGAGGATTAAGGGCCCTATGTTCCTCCAGGAACCAAGAGCATTAAGGGCCCTATGTTCCTCCATGAACCAAGAGGATTAAGGGCCCTATGTTCCTCCAGGAACCAAGAGCATTAAGGGCCCGATGTTCCTCAAGGAACCAAGACGATTAAGGGCCCTATGTTCCTCCATGAACCAAGAGGATTAAGGGCCCTATGTTCCTCCAGGAACCAAGAGGATTAAGGGCCCTAAAAGAGTAAGGAAGTATGTGCAAATCAACAACAGCAGGAAGTGTGGTTCAAACTAGCTACCCTCTTACCCTGCATCAGAGTTAGATAGAGAAGGTGACTGATGACAATCCAACACTAAAACAAAACGAAGACTAAAGGCTACATCCCAAATGGCATCCTATTCCCTACGTAGTGCACTACTTTTGACCAGGACCCATAAGGCTCTGGTCAAAAGTAGTTCACTATATAGGGAACAGGATGCCATTTGAGACTCAGCCTACATCCCTAATGAATTCTGAGGCTAGATACGCCATGAGGTGACAACACAGTGTGGCGGTTGGTTTAGTTTCATATTCAGTATCTGACAGAGAGATGGGCAAGTCTATGCAAGACTATTAGTTGATAAAAGATAAGATAGTAACAGGCCAAAACAAACTCCTATGTAAACAATCTCACACTTAAAGAATGATTTAACACGCACGATTCCCTATTATGTAACTGCACATTGTATAACAGAATTCCGTCCAATGTCCACCTACACATCATCTAGCTACACCACTGATAAATAAATATGGTCCGTGATTGAATTCCTGCTGGTGTGTAATCTAAAAAATATCCCTGACATCACAGATAACGACATTAAGGAGGATGGACCGGTCCCATGTACAATTTATAAAGGTATTAGATAGCATACATTAAGGCTTCATAAGCACTACATTAAAGCTTCACAAATCACTTATAAGCGTATGTCATACTCTATAAATGGTGCATCAACATATATAGTGCTGTATGTCAAATTTTTGCAGTTCATCCTACAGTGGGAATTGTTACATCACCCTCCATGTATGGATAGGTCTACGACGTGAACTAACTGGATCTGACTGAAACTAACATATTATTCAGCTATGTCCTTCTAGGGTCCAGTGTGTTTCGCATATTCCTATTCCTATTCTAAAGTAACGCTGACATACAGTACCAACCCAGCAGACACCCTCATTCTCTACATACCAACCCAGCAGACACCCTTATTCTCTACATACCAACCCAGCAGACACCCTTATTCTCTACATACCAACCCAGCAGACACCCTTATTCTCTACATACCAACCCAGCAGACACCCTTATTCTCAACATACCAGCCCAGCAGACACCCTTATTCTCTACATACCAGCCCAGCAGACACCCTTATTCTCTACATACCAACCCAGCAGACACCCTCATTCTCTACATACCAACCCAGCAGACACCCTTATTCTCAACATACCAACCCAGCAGACACCCTCATTCTCTACATACCAGCCCAGCAGACACCCTCATTCTCTACATACCAGCCCAGCAGACACCCTCAGTCTCTACATACTTACTGTACATCTTTCCCACTTTAGTCTCTCTGTCCTCTCATGGTCACTGTGGTTGACTAGTATTTTAAAAAAAACTAAAAAACTGACAAGTAGCTTCAAATGTGATTTAGATACCATAACTGAAACTGCCGAAAATAGTTTTTATTCAATGAATTGTGTTCCCCCCTGCACGAGGGTAAAAGTATTGCATTACAAAGCCTAGAGCTGTGACTCAGTTGGTAGAGCATGGTGTTTGCAACGCCAGCATGGTGTGTGCAACGCCAGGGTTGGGGGTTTGATTCCCACGGGGGGCCAGTACAATTTTTTTTTTTTTTTTAAATGTATGCATATGAACAGCATATGAACAGTTAGCTGTCTGTTGGCATATGAACAGTTAGCTGTCTGTTGGCATATGAACAGTTAGCTGTCTGTTGGCATATGAACAGTTAGCTGTCTGTTAGCATATGAACAGTTAGCTGTCTGTTAGCATATGAACAGTTAGCTGTCTGTTAGCATATGAACAGTTAGCTGTCTGTTAGCATATGAACAGTTAGCTGTCTGTTAGCATATGAACAGTTAGCTGTCTGTTGGCATATGAACAGTTAGCTGTCTGTTGGCATATGAACAGTTAGCTGTCTGTTAGCATATGAACAGTTAGCTGTCTGTTAGCATATGAACAGTTAGCTGTCTGTGAGCATATGAACAGTTAGCTGTCTGTTAGCATATGAACAGTTAGCTGTCTGTTAGCATATGAACAGTTAGCTGTCTGTGAGCATATGAACAGTTAGCTATCTGTTAGCATATGAACAGTTAGCTGTCTGTGAGCATATGAACAGTTAGCTGTCTGTTAGCATATGAACAGTTAGCTGTCTGTTAGCATATGAACAGTTAGCTGTCTGTTCCTTTGTGTCACCCGACACAAAATGAATGTTTGCATTTCTAGAGGAAGTAATGGAGGAAGTGTTCAGGGGGTGAGCTGAGATAATTGTATCTGTACATTACAACACACCTCTTCCAGTACTATTTGACAGTTAATGTAAACTTAAATCATTTACATTTACGTCATTTAGCAGACGCTCTTATCCAGAGCGACTTACAAATTGTTGCATTCACCTTATGATATCCAGTGGAACAACCACTTTACAATAGTACATCTATATCTTTTTTTTTTGGAGGGGTAGAAGGATTACTATATCCTATCGCAGGCATTCCTTAAAGAGGTGGGGTTTCAGGTGTTGACCTAAATATGGAAATCCTCTGAACAAGGTGAGATGTACGTATGGTTTTATTCCTCAAATGCTAACAACAGTGCACTTCATATGTAAAGAACAGTCACCTTTGACTGACTGGAGAACAAAAGGATCCTCCAGACCTAGTTACCCCGGGCTTCTGTTTGGACAAAAACAACAACAAAAAAAACAGTAACCTGCCAGGTGATGATGACGTGATCATGGAGGAAGTTGCAACTTCTTTCTCCCTCCTGTGTCGTGGGACTGTTTGTGTTTGCATAGTGCTAATACTTGAAATCACCTAAATCTTGATTGATTGCATAGCTCTGCTCTACAGTAATTTAGGCGGGTAGGTATCAGGGAGGGAGGGAGTCTCAGATATATGCGCGGTTTGCTGGTAGGCCTATCTCTTCCTTCCTGTGGGAATGGAATGGAGAACTATTGATGTGCTTACCAACCAGTCTTACTCAGTAACAGTCTAACGAAAACCACAAATTTGTGTTGACGGATATAATCACGCTTTTGTCTTTTCACTTCTTCAGGAGTCTTCATCCTTGACAAATAATTCTCACCATATCTCATCATTAGCGCTGAAAACAACAGCATGGTACTTTGGATTACCATAGGTTTTCCTGAAATACTGTTCATTTTTCCAAGCTGCTACTGCATGACCTGTACAGGTCTACAGTAGCCTTGTCTGTATAGGCCTACAGTAGCCTTGTCTGTATAGGCCTACAGTAGCCTTGTCTTTATAGACCTACAGTAGCCTTGTCTGTATAGGCCTACAGTAGCCTTGTCTGTACAGGCCTACAGTAGCCTTGTCTGTATAGGTCTACAGTAGCCTTGTCTGTATAGGCCAACAGTAGCCTTGTCTGTACAGGCCTACAGTAGCCTTGTCTGTACAGGTCTACAGTAGCCTTGTCTGTATAGACCTACAGTAGCCTTGTCTGTACAGGCCTACAGTAGCCTTGTCTGTATAGGCCTACAGTAGCCTTGTCTGTATAGGCCTACAGTAGCCTTGTCTGTATAGGCCTACAGTAGCCTTGTCTGTATAGGCCTACAGTAGCCTTGTCTGTACAGGTCTACAGTAGCCTTGTCTGTATAGACCTACAGTAGCCTTGTCTGTACAGGCCTACAGTAGCCTTGTCTGTATAGGCCTACAGTAGCCTTGTCTGTATAGGCCTACAGTAGCCTTGTCTGTACAGGCCTACAGTAGCCTTGTCTGTATAGGCCTACAGTAGCCTTGTCTGTGCAGACCTACAGTAGCCTTGTCTGTGCAGGCCTACAGTAGCCTTGTCTGTATAGGCCTACAGTAGCCTTGTCTGTACAGGCCTACAGTAGCCTTGTCTGTACAGGCCTACAGTAGCCTTGTCTGTATAGGCCTACAGTAGGCCTACAGTAGCCACTTCTGTTCAATGTACTCCAAAATGCTTTTACTGATACAGACTGAAAATACATTTATTTTACAACCGCTTAATTAACTTCTCAACTAAGCAATGGCAAAAAACAAGGGGCCACTACATTCAAACTAATCTCTGGTACATGTTAATAATAACAGTGTATTAAAGTAGGATATGAGGAGTTAGAGAGATCCCCTGGTGGGTACAGCATTAGCAGCCAACAGAGAGAGAGAGAACGTCCCAAATCCCACCCTATTCCCTATATAGCGCACTGCTTTTGACCAGAGCCCATAGGGCCCCTGGCTCTGGTGTAAAGTAGTGTACTATAAAAGGAATATAGTGCTTTTTAAGAAACTAGTCCTATTCAAGTTTAGCTGGTCGGTGTACTCCTTTTCTTGGCTGGTTGTGTGAAAGAAAAGAACGTCCCCCCTCATTAATCATTAGGAGAGACTCAGAAAAGGCTGTTCTCTCTCCCATATAAATGCTACTCTCCCCCAGTCACATTCCCCCAGTCATTTTCACTGTCACTTTCAACCGTCACTTTCACTTTCACCCAGTCACATTCACCCAGTCACTTTCACTGTCACTTTCACCCAGTCACTTTCACCCAGTCACTTTCACCCAGTCACTTTAACTGTCACTTTCACCCAGTCACTTTCACCCAGTCACATTCACCCAGTCACTTTAACTGTCACTTTCACCCAGTCACATTCACCCAGTCATTTTCACTGTCACTTTCAACCGTCACTTTCACTTTCACCCAGTCACTTTCACCCAGTCACTTTCACCCAGTCACATTCACCCAGTCACTTTCACCCAGTCACTTTCACTGTCACTTTCACCCAGTCACTTTCACCCAGTCACTTTAACTGTCACTTTCACCCAGTCACTTTCACCCAGTCACATTCACCCAGTCACTTTAACTGTCACTTTCACCCAGTCACATTCACCCAGTCACATTCACCCAGTCACTTTAACTGTCACATTCACCCAGTCACATTCACCCAGTCACTTTAACTGTCACATTCACCCAGTCACATTCACCCAGTCACATTCACCCAGTCACATTCACTTTCACCCAGTCACTTTCACTGTCTGTTGCAATACCTACAGGTATCCTAGATCAACAAATCTCTCTTTTTCAGTTTAGCCTCTCTTTGAGCAGAACATCTCTAGCTATGTCTAGACTATACAAAGTCAAGGGTTGCCATGTGTCATGACAAGAAGGTTCAATTCAAATGTCAAAACAAAAAAACGACAACTTTTTAACTCGAGCAGAATAACTTTTCCAGGCTATTTCACGTTCAATAATTAAAACATAACGTTTTATATATATATATATATATCTTTCGACAGGTAACCTATACTGTCATATTGATATTGTAATGAAACAGGCAGGGAGCAGTTATAAACCCAGAGTCGTTACAATATCTTTCGACGGGTAACATATAGGCCTATATAGTGTCATACAGCATGCCCATGTGGCGTCTGACTGTGTTCTCCCTCTGATTACCTTTGTATTAGTCAAGGTATTCTGTTATCACAGAGTGCAGAGTAGTCCATTTAAGAACAAACGTAAGGCCTATAATAATACTATAATAATAATAATAATATTATATAATAATACCCACATCTCAAAGATGCACTACACGCCATAGGATAAGGTTTATTACTTAACGCTTTGTTAAAATCTATCACTATACATTTCAGCCAGAGTTTGATGTCTGGCATGTAAAAACTCCAAAGTGTATAGCTGATAAAATCATATTAATTGACATAACATAATTGTAATTCTTACACGTTACACGCAACTGTATAGGATTACTTATTGATATAAGCGGGAAAGTTCAGTCCTTTATCAGTTCAAATAGACCCCATCTGGTTAGAAAAATGCGCTTCTTGACTTACCTTTTCGTTTACCGTGAGAGCGCGTCCAAGTTCAGAAGTAAACGGAATCCTCGTGGTGCTGGAACGATCAGTTTGACGTGTGGGTGTTACCGGTGGAACGGTGCTGTTGCCTCAGATGAAGGCGTTAACATACCTGACGCATGCAGCACAGCTCAGCCTGTCACTCACACTGTGGTGTGTAAGTCACTGTAACTAAGTGATATTGGCCTCGATATGTCGCCGTAAAATGATTTAGCGTCACGCTAATTGCCTGGAGGTATTTAGGGTAGTTGCTGTGTGGTTCTCAAGGCACCCCTTGCCATCTACCATGTTTGGAATTCCGTATTATTCTGTACATAAATCAGAAACACTATATTTAGTATGATATGTTAAGTTTCTGTTAGGTCGCGTCAATTCGAATCTGGTATCAGAACAAAATAGTCAGCACATAGTAACTTCTGATTTCTTTGTACTGTAATTAATGCAAACACATTTATGGTAAATATGATGTTCGTATATACGGGGTCGCTGTGTCACCACGCAGGGCAGACAGAGAACTGAGTTTCACATCCTTTGCTTCTCATTACTCTGACAGAGATAGTTCCCACTCACTGCTGGCCTGTCAGAGGGAGGATGATCGTGGTTTAAACTTACTCATCCTACCGTTGGCGTGCAGGTTGGTCCCAACCTCGAGACGCCTCCTGTTGCCGGGCGTAGTTATTATCTTTGGCAATCGATTTATCTTGTGACTGCACAATGCACAGTTCTCTAAAACCCCGACACCCCTCTGCATATACATTTCACCCATATCCTGCTGCCCATATCTTTTAACAAGCTCTTCCATATCCCTGATTTACAGCATCTGCATTCTTTCCATATGACTCAACATCCCATGAGCCCCTTCCTCTCACACAGCAGTATGCTCTCATCATATAGAGTATAAACGTAATATTATAGCATAGCTTCTTTGTTATATTATATAGGTTATGCAAACAAATAGTTGGTCAAACCCTAACATTTCATATGGTATGTTTTAATTTGTGGATGTCCATCACCCATTTCGTATGATATGTTAGGAATTGCAATTCGTACAGTATGTTACTCATTAGCAAAATGTACAATATGCTACAAATGTAAGTTTGTTGTGAGTAACTTTAGCTAGGTGGCTAATGCTAACTTTAAGGTTAAAGGAAGAGTTACGGTTAAGGTTAGGGGAAGGGTTAGCTAACATGCTAAGTAGTTGCAAAGTAGCAAGTAGTTAAAGTTTTACATAAGTATTCAGACCCTTTACTCAGTACTTTGTTGAAGCACCTTTAGCAGCAATTACAGCCTTGAGTCTTCTTGGGTATGACTCTACAAGCTTGTATTTGGGGAGTTTCTCCCATTCTTCTCTGCAGATCCTCTCAAGCTCTGTCAGGTTGGATGGGGAGCGTTGCTTCAGAGCTATTTTCAGGTCTCTCCAGAGATGTTCGATCAGGTTCAAGTCTGGGCTCTGGATGGGCCACTCAAGGACATTCAGAGACTTGTCCCGAAGCCACTCCTGAGTTGTCTTGGCTGTGTGCTTAGGGTCATTGTCCTGTTGGAAGGTGAACCTTCGCCCCAGTCTGAGTTCCTGAGCGCTCTGGAGCAGGTTTTCATCAAGGATCTCTCTGTACTTTTCTCCGTTTAGTTTTCCATCAATCCTGACTAATCTCCCAGTCCCTGCCACTGAAAAACATCCACATAGCATGATGCTGCCACCACCATGTTTCACAGTAGGGATGGTGCCAGGTTTCCTCTAGACTTGATGCTTGGCATTCAGGCCAAAGTGTTCAATCTTGGTTTCATCAGACCAGAGAATCTTGTTTCTCATGGTCTGAGAGTCTTTAGGTGCCTTTTGGTAAACTCCAAGCAGGCTGTCATGTGCCTTTTACTGAGGAGTGGCTTCCGTCTGGCCACTCTACCATAAAGGCCTGAATGGTGGAGTGCTGCAGAGATGGTTGTCCTTCTGGAAGGTTCTCTCATCTCCACAGAGGAACTCTGGAGCTCTTTCAGAGTGACCATCGGGTTCTTGGTCACCTCCCTGACCAAGGCCCTTCTTCCCCGATTGCTCAGTTTGGCCGGGGGGCCAGCTCTAGGAAGAGTCTTGGTGTTTCCAAACTTCTTCCATTTAAGAATGATGGAGGCCACTTTGTTCTTGGGGACCTTCAATGATGCAGAAATGTTTTTGTACCCTTCCCCAGATCTGTTCCTCGACACAATCCTGTCTCGGAGCTCTACGGACAATTCCTTCAACCTCATGGCTTGGTTTTTGCTCTGACATGCACTGTCAGCTGTGGGACCTTATATAGACAGGTGGTTTGCCTTTCCAAATCATGTCCAATTAATTGAATTTACCACAGGTATTGAATTTACCACAGATGGACTCCAATCAAGTTGTAGAAACATCTCAAGGATGATCAATGGAAACAGGATGTACCTGAGCTCAATTTTAAGTCTCATAGCAAAGAGGCTGAATACTTATACGTATAAATAAGATATTTCTGTTTTTATTTTTAATGAATGTGCAAACATTTCAAAAACCGGTTTTCACTTTGTCATTATGGGGTATTGTGTGTAGATTGATGAGGAAAAAATAATGTAATCCATTTTAGAATAAGGCTTTAACATAATAACATGTGAGAAAAGGGAAGGGGTCTGAATACTTTCCAAATGCACAGCATGTGTGACACATAGTATTCAAATGTTTATTACATGTATGTCCCTTATATGTCCCAATACATGTTAACGATATGTGTTAATATGTTACGGGAGCGTTATTTCAGTGATACTTGTAGTCATGGTAATAAAACAAACAACACAGAAAAAAAAGTCATTTAATATCTCATTGCTTCTCAATTCAACCATTTTACTCTTTTAAGCTGTTCCCACTCGTCCCTTTCTTGCACCCGGGAGGCACTTCATGACAGCGTCTGTGGAGGGAAAGCATCCAGTAGAAGATACTGAGAACATAGAACAGTTGAGGGTCATAAAATACTATTCAAATAAAATTATAATAATAAAAGAAAGGGAAAAACAGGGATGTGGAAAGCTTATCAGATTCAGTTGAATAAGAACTCCTTGACCATTAATACACTATTTGTCCTATTTGTAAATTAACTTAAAAGGATACCTTTTGTACACCTTATAACCAGTCTGTCACGGCTGTCTGAAGGAGCGGACCAAGATGCAGCGTTTGTGTAGTTCCACATATTTTATTAATCCGTGAAATGTAATGCAAACACCAAATACCAGAAATAACACAAAAACAACAAACCGTGACGCAGGAGAAACAAACACTACTCACAAAATAATAATCAAACACAAAACACAAGTGGGACAAACATCAACTTAAATATGGCCTCCAATTAGAGCCAACGACAACCAACTGCCTCTAATTGGAGATCATGCCAAACAAAAACCAACCTAGAAATACAAAACTAGAAACTAAACATAGAAATACAAAAACGGACAAACACCCCCTCTGTTACGCCCTGACCTACTCTACCATAAAAAATAAGAACTGACTATGGTCAAGACGTGACACAGTCAGATGGTTCCTTACCCTAAAAGTAGTCTATTAGCCAGGAGAAACTGTTGTGTATGGTTCAGAGTTGTTTAAATAGACACTTTTAACTTTAGGTTTGGCCACCAATATTACATTTTGGCCTAATTGCCCCCATCACCCATATAGTTTTGTTTTTAGCCATCTGACGATAAGGTGTAAAAGAAAGTTACTTATCCCTTTAACATCTTCAATTTAATACATTGAAATTGACCCCCAACTGTCATAATCTTTGTCGTCTGAAGAGGAGAAATCATCGGACCAATATGCAGCGGGTATATTGCTCATCTTCGTACTTATAGAAGGTAACACACTTAAACAAAATAACCACGATAACAGTCCAGTAAGGTGCACCAGACTAAACCGGAAACAACCACCCACAAACACAAGTGAAAACAAACACACTTAAATATGGCCTCCAATCAGAGATAACAACAAACAGCTGCCTCTGATTGGAGGTCATTGACAAAACTAACATAGACATAGAAAAACTAGAAAACCACATAGAAATAGAAAACGTAGAACATAAACCAAAAACCCAGAAACACATTAAACAAACACCCCCTGCCACACCCTGACCAAACTACAATAACAAATAACCCCTTACACTAGTCAGGATGTGACACTAACCCTGCAATGGGGTATTCATTTTAAAAAGGGAGTCAGATGAACTCATGAATAAACATTTTATGTCTCTGCATAATTGTTTTTGTTGGGGGGGGGGGATTATTGAAGTTAGCAACAACAACAAAAATATCAGGACAATACCTTCACATTGTCAAATACTCATTTGCAATCGATTAACAAAAACCTACTCACCAATTATTGCAGTCACTTCTTCAGGTATCCATTTCCATCCCTTTTAGCGTGGTACAATTGTTCAACTAAAATAAGTTCAACGTGTCATAGATAATTATCCAAAGTCATAATGACGTAGCCAGATATTTAAATTTGAATTAGGTCTGAAGATAATGACTCTGGCTTATCTGGTACAATTCTACAAATAATACACACATACTGTACCAAAGCCATTGTCACATAGAATTAGAATGAGCAGAAAATACTTTTCCATCCGAAACAGTGTTGATTTGGGTGAATAGCAAGTACCCTCTTTTCACAAGCGATGTATCTCCAACACAACGCCTGTTATCCTCATATGTACATTCACAGATGGAGACCCCCCCCCCAAAAAAACAAAATGACCCAATGTAAGGGATACATAGCTAAATGAACCATAGACCAGTACAGCCATGTCAATACTGAGCAAGCTAACAGTAACCGCGGTATCTAATAGCAGCCCTATAGAATTGACAGGCTAGCGTTAGCGCAGTTAGGTTAGTGTTAGGCTATACAGTTTTTTTTTTACAAAACATAATACAACTCTGTAATATGTAACACTTAGATGGGGAGTTGTCAGGGCCTAGACCATATAAACGGAGTAGAAAACAAAACGCCAATATTACCTCAGAGGAGCTATAAATCAATCGGTTGAAGAAGATCTGTCGCCATTTTGTCTTATGCTATTCTATGGGCTAGCCTTGCTTGCCAAGAACGCTAACAGTTTTCACTCTATCAATTTACACATTTAAACTTTACAATTTAACCATTAAAGGTAAGTATCACTCAGATAACCGTATGTGTACACCACATACCTGATTTAAGATAACAAATAAAAAAGAGACAGGAGGAGAAATAGTTCGTTGTCACAGGCGTCATTTTCGAGTATTGTTGAGAGGAGGGGAGATGCAAATCTCTGTGCTCCCACGCACCCTGCTTGTGGAAACAGGCATAAACAATACACAACGGAAATCCTTGGAGGACTCATCCCAAAATAAAAGTGGATTACAACTATATACAGTAGACTAGAGACAGGCTAAACACATAGCTAGTAGACAGGCTAAACATACAGCTAGTAGACAGGCTAAACACATAGCTAGTAGACAGGCTAAACATA
Organism: Salmo trutta; assembly: GCF_901001165.1. NCBI lineage: Eukaryota > Metazoa > Chordata > Actinopteri > Salmoniformes > Salmonidae > Salmo > Salmo trutta. Next base: position 47,049,539 of record NC_042979.1, on the reverse strand, counting down.
CAGCTAGTAGACAGGCTAAACACATAGCTAGTAGACAGGCTAAACATACAGCTAGTAGACAGGCTAAACATATAGCTAGTAGACAGGTTAAACACATAGCTAGTAGACAGGCTAAACATACAGCTAGTAGACAGGCTAAACATACAGCTAGTAGACAGGCTAAACACATAGCTAGTAGACAGGCTAAACATACAGCTAGTAGACAGGCTAAACACATAGCTAGTAGACAGGTTAAACATACAGCTAGTAGACAGACTAAACATACAGCTAGTAGACAGACTAAACATATAGCTAGTAGACAGGCTAAACATACAGGTAGCAGACATGCTAAACATACAGCTAGTAGACAGGCTAAACACATAGCTAGTAGACAGGTTAAACATATAGCTAGTAGACAGGCTAAACATATAGTAGACTAGAGACAGGTTAAACATACAGCTAGTAGACAGGTTAAACATACAGCTAGTAGACAGGCTAAACATACAGTAGACTAGAGACAGGCTAAACATATAGCTAGTAGACAGGCTAAACATATAGCTAGTAGACAGGCTAAACATACAGGTAGCAGACAGGTTAAACATACAGCTAGTAGACAGGCTAAACATACAGTAGACTAGAGACAGGCTAAACATACAGCTAGTAGACAGGTTAAACATGTAGCTAGTAGACAGGCTATACATACAGCTAGTAGACAGGCTAAACACATAGCTAGTAGAGAGGTTAAACATACAGCTAGTAGACAGGCTAAACATACAGCTAGTAGACAGGCTAAACATACAGCTAGTAGACAGGCTAAACATATAGCTAGTAGACAGGTTAAACATACAGCTAGTAGACAGGCTAAACATATAGCTAGTAGACAGGCTAAACATATAGCTAGTAGACAGGCTAAACATACAGGTAGCAAACAGGTTAAACATACAGCTAGTAGACAGGCTAAACATACAGTAGACTAGAGACAGGCTAAACATACAGCTAGTAGACAGGTTAAACATGTAGCTAGTAGACAGGCTATACATACAGCTAGTAGACAGGCTAAACACATAGCTAGTAGACAGGTTAAACATATAGCTAGTAGACAGGCTAAACATACAGCTAGTAGACAGGTTAAACATGTAGCTAGTAGACAGGCTATACATACAGCTAGTAGACAGGCTAAACATATAGCTAGTAGACAGGCTAAACATACAGGTAGCAGACAGGCTAAACATACAGCTAGTAGACAGGCTAAACATACAGCTAGTAGACAGGCTAAACACATAGCTAGTAGACAGGTTAAACATATAGCTAGTAGACAGGTTAAACATACAGCTAGTAGACAGGCTACACATACAGCTAGTAGACAGGCTAAACATACAGTAGACTAGCAACAGGCTAAACATACAGCTAGTAGACAGGCTAAACATACAGTAGACTAGAGACAGGCTAAACATACAGCTAGTAGACAGGCTAAACATACAGCTAGTAGACAGGCTAAACATACAGCTAGTAGACAGGCTAAACATACAGCTAGTAGACAGGCTAAACACATAGCTAGTAGACAGGTTAAACATACAGTAGACTAGAGACAGGCTAAACATACAGCTAGTAGACAGGCTAAACACATAGCTAGTAGACAGGCTAAACATACAGCTAGTAGACAGGCTAAACATACAGCTAGTAGACAGGCTAAACCTACAGCTAGTAGACAGGCTAAACATACAGTAGACTAGAGACAGGCTAAACATACAGCTAGTAGACAGGTTGACGACAGGCTTAAACCTGCAGCTAAGGAAACCTGGATTGGACCTAGAGATCTGATGAGGTTAATCTCAGGATTTCTCCTTCTATTCAGACTACACTGAGCTATAACGATAATTCTCCGTATTGATGCAGTAAAACACTGAGGTCCAAGAATCCCTGTTCTTCTTTTCACCGGAGGACCACTAGCCTTGTCCCTGTTTGTGCTGTCTTGCCCAAGTCCTTGTCTCTCATGTTAAAGGAAAAAGTTGGCAATACAGCACAAACAGATCTGAGACCAGGCTAGAGGACTTAAGGCCTTTGCAGACTGTACTTCAGTGTTTCATGATTATCACGTCACACTGTGCGATGTTACCAAATAAAACAGTTGATATCAACCTGGCCAGATTGTACGATTTGCTTCAGTTCTGTCGTCACATTCTGCGATTGGCGTACGAGGCTACGTCAACTGCAGCCGTGTATTTGATCTGCGCATACGTCAGCGCCAGCAGCGCCTTGTGAAGTAATTTCAGAAAAACTGAAAGTATGAATCTTAGAAGTAGTTTACATACAAACTTTCTATTGTCCGAACTCAGAATCAAAATGGCTTCAAACAAAATAACACGGTGCTAGAACATCAGGTTTTTGATTTCAGATGTCATGTAAACAAGATTATTAGGGGGAATTGTTCTTCTTGCAAAGCATGTAAATGTTTATCACAAACTATTATATAAATCCGACTTCAAGTGCCGGCCGTGTTCCTATTGCTCAGTGACTGGGATCGGCTCGTAACACCAGCCTCACTCCATGATAAAAGCAAAATAATTCGGACACTGACAGAACTTTGTCGACAGCATGTAGTGGTACTCAGTGGTGTGAAGTACTTAAGTAAAAATACTTTAGTGACAGGGGGGCAGTATTCGGAAATTCGGATGAATGACGTGCCCAAAGTAAACTGCCTGTTACTCAGGCCCAGAAGCTAGGATATGCATATAATTGGTAGCTTTGGATAGAAAACACTCTGAGGTTTCCAAAACTGTTAACATAATGTATGTGAGTATAACAGAACTGATATGGCAGGCAAAAACCCGAGGAAAATCCATCCAGGAAGTGGGATGTTTTTGATGTGAGTGGTTTTCCATTGAATGCCTATTGACTATGTAATTGGTTAGGGCCCAGATTGCAGTTCCTATAGCTTCCACTAGATGTCAACAGTCTTTAGACATGGTTTCAGGCTTGTTTTCTGAAAAACGACGGAGAAAAAAACCTTTTGGTTAGGGGACTGGGGAAGCATGCATTACTGGTTTGCATGCGTGACTGTGTGTGCCCTTCATTCTTTTTCCTGTCTATTGAATACGCTATTGTCCGGTTGATATATTATCGATTATTTATATAATTGACACCCTGAGGATTAGTTATAAACATCGTTTGACATGTATCAATGAACTTTACCGGTACTATTAGGATGTATTCGTCTGCATGTTTTGACCGCCTTTGAGCCAGTGGATTACCGAACAAAACTGAGTTTTTGGGATATAAAGAAGGACTTCATCGAACAAAAGGACCATTTCTTATCTTCCTGGGACTCTTGTGATTGCAACCTGATGAAGATCTTCAAAGGTAAGTGATTTATTTTATTGCTATTTCTGACTTTCGTGACTTGGAAAATGTTTGTATGCTTTTGTGTGTGGGGCGCTGTCCTCAGATAATCACCGATGTATAACACTTGTATTTTCATGAATGTTTATTATGACTATTTCTGTAATTTGAATTTGGCGCTCTGCAATTTCACCGGATGTTGTCGAGGTGGGTCGCTAGCGGCACTCCTGCGCCAAAGAGGTTTTAAAGTACTACTTAAGTCATTTTGGGGGGGGGGGTATCTGTACTTTACTATTTATATTTTTGACAACTTTTACTTTCACTTCACTACATTCCTAAAGAAAATAATGTACTTTTTACTCCATACATATTCCCTGACACCCAAAAGTACTCG
>NC_042979.1:47023327-47040827 GCF_901001165.1 Salmo trutta | reverse complement strand
ACACTCAGACATAATTTACAGATAACCAGGTGCACACTCCAACACTCAGACATAATTTACAGATAACCAGGTGCACACTCCAACACTCAGACATAATTTACAAACAAAGCATTTGTGTTTAGTGAGTCTGCCAGGGGCAGTAGAGATAACCAGGGATGTTCTGAGTGAATTGTGAGTAAATTGGACCATTTTCCTGTCCTGCTAAGCATGCCAAATGTAACGAGTACTTTTAGGTGTCAGGTAAAATGTATGGAGTAAAAAAGTACATTATTTTCTTTAGGAACGTTGTGAAGTAAAGTATTTTTTACTTAAGTACTTTACACCACTGTCTATCTGTTAGAAACAAATGGCTACCTACTCTGAACTCATTAGGCTATTTACACTCTATTATATCTTGTCAATAATGACATATTTGATTGCAAATTGTTACAGATGGTACATAACAATTTAGTCATAGAAACATATGGAAACCCTTGTTCAAGATTCATAGAAATGAATATACTGTATGATTTAAAAAAAATATATATATGATTATTGATATTTATTGAGACCCCATCATTAAAAGGTCAAATCCAACATGATGACAATTTCAGATGAGTAATTACTCACACAACCTTTTCAGTGAAATCCATTCAGCGGCGTCATTGACTGACTAGCATCGTTATGTTACAACAAGCTAGATTCACTTCTTATGAATTCGTCTGAGTCAGAGGGATGGCCAGACGAGTGATCAGCTCTCTCTCTCTCTCTCTCTCTCTCTCTTTCCGTGTGTGAAAGTGCACTAGTCAACAGATGACTCATCTCCAACCAGTACAGGCATATCATAGAGATTATGTCATCCCTATGTACTTGTATGGTACATTGAGATTCTGTTTCCTGTTCATCCCCTGGGTAACCTTGTCCCCGACAGAGACTGGGTTCTGTTTCCTGTTCCTCCCTGGCTAACCTTGTCCCCGACAGAGACTGGGTTCTGTTTCCTGTTCATCCCCTGGGTAACCTTGTCCCCGACAGAGACTGGGTTCTGTTTCCTGTTCCTCCCTGGCTAACCTTGTCCCCGACAGAGACTGGTTTCTGTTTCCTGTTCCTCCCTAGCTAACCTTGTCCACGACAGAGACTGGGTTCTGTTTCCTGTTCCTCCCTGGCTAACCTTGTCCCCGAAATAGAGAGATCCGGCTGATAAAGGCTGTTTTTTGGTTTACTCTCTCAGGAGTGGTAGGGTAACTTTAAGCTGCATGAAGTCATGGCCTTTCCCACACATAGTATTGTACTGACATTTACACTATATACACTACAAAGGTATGTGGACACCACTTCAAATTAGTGGATTTGGCTATTTCAGACACACCCGTTGCTGACAGGTGTATAAAACCGAGCACACAGCCATGCGATCTCCATAGACAAACATTGGCAGTAGAATGACCCGTACTGAAGAGCTCAGTGACTTTCAACGTGGCACCGTCATAGAATACCACCTTTCCAACAAGTCAATTTGTCAAATGTCTGCCCTGCTAGAGCTGTCCTCGGTCAACTGTAAGTGCTGTTATTGTGAAGTGGAAATGTCTAGGAGCAACAGCGGCTCGGGTCGTGAAGTTGTAGGTCACACAAGATCACAGAACTGGACCACTGAAGGCCCTTTCTTTAAAAATGATCTGTCAGCACAAGAACCGCCCGGAGCTTCACGAAATGGGTTTGCATACAATGACATTCTAATCTAGACGATTCTGTAATTCCAAATTTGTGGCAACAGTTTGGAGAAGGCCCTTTCCTGTTTCAGCATGACAATGCCACCGTGGACAAAGCGAGGTCCATACAGAAATAGTTTGTTGAGATCGGTGTGAAAGAACTTGACTGGCACCACAGAGCCCTGACCTCAACCCCACGAACACCTTTGGGATGAATTGGAACGCCGACTGCGAGCCAGGCCTAATCGCCCAACATCATTGTTCCCGACATCACTAATGCTCTTGTGGCTGAATGGAACTAAGTCCCTGAAGCAATGTTTCAACATCTAGTGGAAAGCCTTCCCAGAAGAGTGGAGGCTGTTATAACAGCAAAGGGGGGACCAACTCCAAATGAATGCCCATAACTTTGGAATGAGATATTTGACGAGCAGGTGTCCACATACTTTTGGTCATGTAGTGTATTATCAACGATAAGGTTATGTGGTATTAAGGAAACCAACACTATACTGTACTTATACAGCACTGGAAGTCTTCTGTGGTCATTGTTTGTGAAATAATATTCAGTGCCTTCGGAAAGTATTCAGACCCCTTGACTTTTTCCCCACATTTTGTTACGTTACAGTTTTATTCTAAAATGGATTAAGTAGTTTTTCCCCCCCTCATCAATCTACACACAATACCCCATAATGACAAAGTGAAAACAGGTTTTAAGATTTTTTTTCAAATGTATTAAAAATAAAAAACAGAAATGCCTTATTTACATAAGTATGCAGACCCTTTGCTACGAGATTCGAAATTGAGCTCAGGTGCATCCTGTTTTGATTGATTGGAGTCCACCTGTGGTAAATTCAACTGATTGGACATGATTTGGAAAGGCACACACCTGTCTATATAAGGTCCCACAGTTGACAGTGCATGTCAGAGCAAAAACCAAGCCATGAGGTCGAAGGAATTGTCCGTAGATCTCCGAGACAGGATTGTGTCGAGGCACAGATCTGGGGAAGGGTACCAAAAAATGTCTGCATCATTTACGGTCCCCAAGAACACAGTGGTCTCCATCATTCTTAAATGGAAGAAGTTTGGAAACACCAAGCAATCGGGGGAGAAGGGCCTTGGTCAGGGAGGTGACCAAGAACCCGATGGTCACTCTGACAAAGCTCTAGAGTTCCTCTGTGGAGATGGGAGAACCTTCCAGAAGGACAACCTTCTCTGCAGCACTCCACCAATCAGGCCAATATGGTAGATTGGCCAGAAGGAAGCCACTCCTCAGTAAAAGGCACTTGACAGCCCGCTTGGAGCTTGCCAAAAGGCACCTAAAGACTCTGAGACCATGAGAAACAAGATTCTCTGGTCTGATGAAACCAAGATTGAACACTTTGGCCTGAATGCCAAGCATCAAGTCTGGAGGAAACCTGGCACCATCCCTATGGTGAAGCATGGTGGTGGCAGCATCATGCTGTGGGGATGTTTTTCAGCGGCAGGGACTGGGAGACTAGTCAGGATTGAGGGAAAGATAAGCAAAGTACAGAGAGATCCTTGATGAAAACCTACTCCAGAGCGCTCAGGTCTTCAGACTGGGGTGAAGGTTCACCTTACAACAGGACAATGACCCTAAGCACACAGTCAAGACAACACAGGAGTGGCTTTGGGACAAATCTCTCAATGTCCTCGAGTGGCCCAGCCAGAGCTCGGACTTGAACCCGAGCAAACGTCTCTGGTGAAACCTGAAAAAAGCTGTGCAGCAACGCTCCCCATCCAACCTGACATAGCTTGAGAGGATCTGAGAGAAGATAGGAGAAATTCCCAAAATACAGGTGTGACAAGCTAGTAGTGTCATACCCAAGAAGAATCGATGCTGTAATCGCTGCCAAAGGTGCTTCAACAAAGTACTGACTAAAGGGTCTGAATACTTACGTAAATGTGGTATTTCAGTTGTTTATTTTTTATAAATTAGCAAACATTCTAAAAAACAGTTTTTGCTTTGTCATTATGGGGTATTGTGATGTCACTATGGGATATTGTGACGTCATTATGGTATGGTGTCCTAGAAGGCCAGCTGCAGAAGGCCAGCATCCCAGAGTCACCTCTTCACTGTTGAGACTGGTGCTTTGCGGGTACTATTTAATGAAGCTGCCAGTTGAGGACTTGTGAAGCGTCTGTTTCTCAAACTAGACACTCTAATGTACTTGTCCTCTTGCTCAGTTTTGCACCGGGGCCTCCCACTCCTCTTTCTATTCTGGTTAGAGACAGTTTGCGCTATTCTGTGAAGGGAGTAGTACACAGCGTTGTACGAGATCTTCGGTTTCTTGGCAATTTCTCGCATGGAATAACCTTAATTTCTCAGAACAAGAATAGACTGAGGAGTTTCAGAAGAAAGGTCTTTGTTTCTGGCCACTTTGAGCCTGTAATCGAACCCACAAATGCTGATGTTCCAGATACTCAACTAGTCTACAGAAGGCCAGTTTTATTGCTTCTGTAATCAGCACGGCAGTTTTCAGCTGTGTTAACATAATTGCAAAAGTCTTTTCTAATGATCAATTGGCCTTTTAAAATGATAAACTTGTATTAGCTAACACAACGTGCCATTGGAACACAGGAGTGATGGTTGCTGATCATGGACCTCTGTACGCATATGTAGATATTCCATTTAAAAAATATACCGTTTCCAGCTACAATAGTCATTTACAACATTAACAAATGTCTACACTGTATTTCTATCAGTCAAAAGTTTGGACACACCTACTCATTCAAGGGTTTTTCTTTATTTTTACTATTTTCTACATTCTAGAATAATAGTGAAGACATCAAAACTATGAAATAAAACATACTGTACATAGTAACCAAAAAAGTCTTAAACAGCTCAAGCAAAGAGAAACGACAGTTCATCATTAATTTAAGACATGAAGGTCAGTCAATCTGGAACATTTTAAGTACTTTGAAAGTTTCTTCAAGTGCAGTCGCAAAAACCATCAAGCGATATGATGAAACTGGCTCTCATGAGGACCGCCACAGGAAAGGAAGACCCAGAGTTACCTCTGCTGCAGAGGATAAGTTCATTAGAGTTACCAGCCTCAGATTGCAGCCCAAATAAATGCTTGACAGAGTTCAAGTAACAGACACATCTCAACATCAACTGTTCAGAGGAGACTGTGTGAATCAGGCCTTCATGGTCAAATTGCTGCAAAGAAACCCCTACTAAAGACACCAATAAGAAGAGACTTGCTTGGGCCAACAAACACGAGCAATGGATATTAGACCGGTGGAAGTCTGTCCTTTGATCTGATGAGTCCAAATGTGAGATGTTTGGTTCTTTGTGAGAGTAGGTGAACGAATGATCTCCGCATGTGTGCTTCCCAGTGTGAAGCATGGAGCATGTGTGATGTGTGGAGGTGCTTTGCTGGTGACACTGTCTGTGATTTATTTAAAATTCAGGGCACACTTAACCAGCATGGCTACCACAGCATTTTGCAGCGATATGCCAAACCATCTGGTATCATATGTTTTTCAACAGGACAATGACTCAACACACCTCCAGGCTGTGTAAGGGCTATATCACCAAGAAAGAGACTGGTGGAGTGCTGCATCAGATGACCTGGCCTTCACAATCACCCGACCTCAACTCAATTGGGATGGTTTTGGATGAGTTGGACCGCAGAGTGAAGGAAAAGCAGCCAACAAGTGCACAACATATTTGGGAACTCCTTTGAAACTGTTGGAAAAGCATTCCAGGTGAAGTTGGTTGAGAGAATGCCAAGAGTGTGCAACGCTGTCATCAAGGCAAAGGGTGGCTACTTTGAAGAATCTCAAAAATAAAATATATTTTGATTTGTTTAACACTTTTTGGGGGTTACTACATGATTCCATGTAGTATAATGATTCCATTCAGTATAATACAACAAAAGTATTTTCTTTGAATCATTGCAGAACTTGAGTAACATCTTATGAAGATCAGAAGTGTACTGTCTATAGGGGTTCATAACAACATTAGTGAATAATAAAAAGCATGACCAATGACAGCGCTAGGTTATAAAAATGGCACATTTATTGCTACAGAACGGTCATGTACATGACTTCATAGAATAAGTACAAGATGAAAAACAGCAGGCAATGGGCCTACGATGGGCTGGTTTGAAGAGAAGCAACTCCAGCACACAACCTGTTCGGACATATCTACTAATCTGAAGAGAAAAAAAAGTATAATAAACAACAAGAACAATAATAATAATAATAATAATAATTATAACATAAAGATAAAAATAAAAAATAAAAAATACAACGGAAACTGAAAACATAATTAAGAAAATGTAAAAAGAAAAGAGAAAGAATAACAGAAATATAACAGTTGAAATAAAAACGTTTTTTGAGGCACTCAGCCGCATACTGGAAAGAAAGTTTAAATGTCATTTGTTTTTTTAGTTTTTTTTTAACTTCCTTTAGAATCACTGCTGCAGGTACAGTACGTACGGATGGCGACCCTCCGTCTGACTGTAGCCCATCATGGAAAACACCAAACAGTTTCGTCTCAGTAATATGGTAAATAACATATTTTAAATAGTAAAATAAAGTAACAAACTTTTTTACTTTTAATGATTCCAAAAAAAATCTACAAACTGGAATATTTAGAATTTGACTTTTAAAAAACAAAAACGTAATCTTATTTCCTCAATATTCCTGGTATAAAAGGATTGCCCCTGCAAAAAAAAATAAGCCTAATATATTTTCTTATTTTAAATTTAGTTTCTTCTTTTTTGCTCCTCTCTATTATGATTGGGTGCACTAGTCTATTTCATAGCAAAAGAGCACTAGACAAAGGAAGCTATAGAATAAAATCGCCAGGCACTGATCCATAGTAATTATCTGCTCACTGTATTTGTTCTTCACTTTAATTGCATCACAAAGTAACAAGGAGAATGAAAAAGGCCACAGTTCATATATTTTCACCCTTATACACGTAGTCTATAATACTCTGAAATGAACATGTTTAAACCAACCAATCACGGCACAAGGATGAATAAAATAATACACAACAAGAAGTAAAACAATGACTAGCCAGATAAAGTGAGGAGCCCTAGAAGCCATGGTGCCACCTGGTGAATGTCTATTAGACTTTGTGATACTTTTATACACACACACACACACACACACATATATATATATATAATATATATATATATTATATATATATATATATATATATATATATATATATACAACTTTATTTTTGCCAGTCTGTTAGTTGTTTACATGTTGTGCTTTCTATGGTTAATTTAGATGGAAATAGGTTATAGCTTCCGTTCAATATAAAAAGCAAAAAGGAGCCTGTCTTCTATTTCACTGTGTTAATCTGTAGTGAGTTTCACTGTGTTAATCTGTAGTGAGTTTCACTGTGTTAATCTGTAGTGAGTTTCACTGTGTTAATCTGTAGTGAGTTTCACTGTGTTAATCTGTAGTGAGTTTCACTGTGTTAATCTGTAGTGAGTTTCACTGTGTTAATCTGTAGTGAGTTTCACTGTGTTAATCTGTAGTGAGTTCCACTGTGTTAATCTGTAGTGAGTTTCACTGTGTTAACCTGTCGTAAATTTTACTGTGTTAATCTGTAGTGAGTTTCACTGAGATAATCTGTAGTGAGTTTCACTGTGTTAATCTGTAGTGAGTTTCACTGTGTTAATCTGTAGTGAGTTTCACTGTGTTCATCTGTAGTGAGTTTCACTGTGTTAATCTGTAGTGAGTTTCACTGTGTTAATTTGTAGTGAGTTTCACTGTGTTAATCTGTAGTGAGTTTCACTGTGTTAATCAGTAGTGAGTTTCACTGTGTTCATCTGTAGTGAGTTTTACCTGTGTTAATCTGTAGTGAGTTTTACCTGTGTTAATCTGTAGTGAGTTTTACCTGTGTTAATCTGTAGTGAGTTTTACCTGTGTTAATCTGTAGTGAGTTTTACCTGTGTTAATCTGTAGTGAGTTTTACCTGTGTTAATCTGTAGTGAGTTTTACCTGTGTTAATCTGTAGTGAGTTTTACCTGTGTTAATCTGTAGTGAGTTTTACTGTGTTAGGGCTCTATTCAATCCGCATCACGGGTGTTCAGCTTTACACCGTGATTCAAATTTAAAGGCAATGTTCCCGCTTTAGCAGAGACTGCATTCACTGTAAATGGGGCGGCAGGGTAGCCCAGTGGTTAGAGCGTTGGGCCAGTAACCGAAAGGTTTCTAGATCAAATCCCCGAGCTGACAAGGTAAACATCTGTCGTTCTGCCCCTTGAACAAGGCAGAAAGAGAGACCATATGAAGAGAGTGTAACTAAACCATAGGAAGAGAGAGTAGCTAAACCATATGTAGAGAGAGTAACTAAACCATATGTAGAGAGAGTAGCTAAACCATAGGAAGAGAGAGTAGCTAAACCATATGTAGAGAGAGTAACTAAACCAGTAACTAAACCATAGGAAGAGAGAGTAACTAAACCATATGTAGAGAGAGTAGCTAAACGAGAAGAAGCGAGAATAACTTAACCAATACGTAACTTGATTGATTGACCATTCATGGTGGCTAGATACTAGACTGAAGAAATCATCATCAAATCCTCCAAACTTAAAGTGTACTTTAAAGTATAGAAAGACACTCTTAAAGTGTCATTGCTCGACAAGTAGTTTTCTTTCTGAGGGCTGAGTATAATGATTATCTAGTCAGGTTAAACTTTTGATCCAGACTTAAATCTGTTTAACTTTGTGGTTTGTATCATATGAAAAAATTAGATGGAAATGTCATCACCAGGAAGTGGCATCACCAGGAAGTGGCATCATCACCTGGGAGACCTTGGCCTTTTGATCTGGGTCGAAAAAAAAAAAGCCTGGTAGTGGATGTTAAATGGTAACCATCGTTACAAAGCAAAGATGACCCTATCATTGTTGACTTTATTATTATTATTATTATTATTATTTACATTTTACAAAAAAAAATGTGGAAGGATTTCTGCTAAATCAGTCACACAAACAGCCATGTTAGTACATATCCAGTCTGTCTGGGTTAACCAATGTTAACCAATGTCTGCTTCAGGACTGTAGAATTCAAACAGACAATAGAGAACATAATGCATAAGGGAACGCCCTAATAGAGAGGGTTTAATGACTATATACTATTCTCTTTATTGAAAGACAATTATCGCCCAAAAATAAATAGAAAGATCAAAAAAGCATTGGCCTTTTACTTTTGTTCTCGTAGCTCAATAATTCCCATTCAAGGGCAACACGTTTCATAACGAGCAAGATTTTGGATTTAAAGTATTTTTATATATATATATAGGACATTTCCAGATGCATTCAACAATATTTTTGATTTTTATCCTATATATTATCACCCAGGAGAACAAATGACAAGTGCTGATGTAACTGATATTATTATTGCAATAAACGGTCAGAATAATGATGCTGTAAATGATACACAGCACATGGTTCAATCACTGAAAAGAAGAGAGATCGTACAACCAGGAAAAGAAAACTAAATACGTTTTGCCTTTTGCTGTAAACACAATAGGGGTAATAATAACACAGTTATTGCAATCATGGATCATGTTCACGTCAATTAAATCTTACAAGATCAAAATATTAGCACTTATAACGACAGGTCCAATCTAATAAAAAGTATTTATCGTAGGTCCGATTCAAATAGCTGGAAAACAAATAAAATAGGCTGAAACTGCCTAACTTAACTTTATGGGGAAATAGCTAGAAGATTGCTAAAATCGGCCATTTACAATTAATTCTATGTTCACGTCTAATTTTCAGATGCTAGGGGGCTCGTTTTTTTTTGTTGGTCAATCAAACGTTCAATTACCTGACAAAGTACGATTTCTAGCTAAGGTATTTAGACTGAATCTAGATGGGGCCAAACTGTAACTCTGAAAATACTTGCTTAGCACCACACTTGAATACAAGCTAGAATATACAGTATTTCCCTGCAGACGAGAGTTTGTGCTGTCTGTCAACGAGTCATCGTGGTGCAACACTGAGACAGCCCATAAAGAACAGTGAGTTGAATACTAAACCATGACACACATACAGCTAAGTGCCGTTCATTTTTTTTAATTAATATTGGCACCTGGCTAGAATGACCAGGCGAATACAAGCAGAAATACAACTGATCAAATCAACTCAATCATTTCCCACTCTCAGCTAGTCGTCACCCCCCCCACCCCCACCACCAAAGGGACATGAACCCTGTGTACTATAACTACTTAGACATTTTCTTAAAAAATACAATGAAAAAATGGCAATGAGCATGGAGCATGAAAATAATATTATATACCATTTTGATTTCCAATTAACCCCCCACCCCCCTCCCTCCCCCATCCCATTCTTCAAAAAAAAAAATCCCGGAAATATAAACAAACAAACCTTTTGGAGAAAAAAAAACAACTAAAAATGATACTGAAGCTTTTGACCTCACTACAATTTCAATGTGACACATTTTCAACACACACCGAATGTTTTTTTCTTTTTTTTTTTTCTTTTAACGAAAAACTGATACAATGTATTATCTAAACACAAAATAACAACAGTCTACATGTAAAAATATAACTTTTACATACACAATTTCAAAATAATGGTACGTTTGCATCTGTTGCATCCAATTTACAAATGTCTGTGTGTTTTCTTTGACAGCTGAATAAGCAGTGAGTGGGGGATGATGGGGAACTCCGGTCCCTTTTGTCCAGTCAGGGGTGCCATAGTCAGTCATTGTGATGTCAAGGGCACAGAACGCCAGAGAAGACCGGTCCCTTTTGTCCAGTCAGGGGTGCCATAGTCAGTCATTGTGATGTCAAGGGCACAGAACGCCAGAGAAGACCGGTCCCTTTTGTCCAGTCAGGGGTGCCATAGTCAGTCATTGTGATGTCAAGGGCACAGAACGCCAGAGAAGACCGGTCCCTTTTGTCCAGTCAGGGGTGCCATAGTCAGTCATTGTGATGTCAAGGGCACAGAACGCCAGAGAAGACCGGTCCCTTTTGTCCAGTCAGGGGTGCCATAGTCAGTCATTGTGATGTCAAGGGCACAGCACGCCAGAGAAGAAGAGGAACAAGTCATGTCTCTTCAAACCTTCATATCTCATTAACATTGAGATGCCTCTTCAAACCTTCCACCCATCTCTAAGAAAATAATTAATCTGACCCAAAACAACCGTTCCTTTGAAAACTGGCACCTTCCTTATTTATATATATTGTATATATTTTTACATTTATATATATATTGATTTTCAAATAGATTATATTCCAGTTTCAGTGCCTTGTGTTGATTGGATAACATAAACCACTTTTAAAAAACAGCTGCTGTCAAATTTTCATAGGGCAGCAAGTCGTGGTTTAGTATTTTTTTTTCATCGACACAGAAACCAGAACAGACAAAGAATAAGAGAAAGATTAAAAAAGAGAAAAAATTCTGTTTTACACATACAACCACACACTGGTACTGAAGACGACGGTGGCCCGCGGACAAGCCGATATTGATAAAAAGCTGATAGCTATAATACAATGCTCAAAAACAGACATGTCGTTCACAATGGAAACAGGCTGCAACTTGGAATAGAGGAAGGGGTCTGAAACTCGGGGTGCTGGGGCCGCCAGGGGGCTCAACTGACTAAAACAAGGTCCATTCAGGGACACGCCTTCTAATTACATATAAGCATACAGTACAATTAAATACAGTTTATCCCAAAATACTTTTTTTTCTTTTTACTGTTTTTTAAATTCCCAGGTCAGAAAAAACCTGACTGCATAGACCTAATAACTAACAGTTCCCTAAGCTTGCATCCTAAAAAGTTCAGATAACGTCCGTCTCCTCCTCATCGCATTTGAATGATATGAACTCTAAAAGGCACATTGGTAGAAGTGAATGTTAAAATTGCATTTCTGGGGCCTGGGGAGGTTTTAGGGGTCAGGAAGGGAGATCAGGGGAACAGAAGGGGGTTGTGAAGTGTTAGACCGGGGGGTTTAAAAATCAGGCAAATCATACAAGGTGACGGACTGCTCGGATTCTGGGATATACAGTACACCCCCCTCTGGCTGTGCCTTTCCATTGCAGTGTCATTATCAGGAAGTGACATCACCAGGAAGTCATCATCACCTGGGAGAGACCTTGACCTTTGACTTGGGTCTCAGCAAATGGTTGAGAGACTTTGCTCTATTCTGACCTGGTCTGGGTCTCTGTGTGACAGACAAGACACAGAAAGGAGACATATCTCTCCCCCTTTATTTTCTTTCTTTCCTTCCTTCCTTCCTTCCTTCCTTCCTTCCTTCCTTCCTTCCTTCCTTCCTTCCTTCCTTCCTTCCTTCCTTCCTTCCTTCCTTCCTTCATCTGCCTTGTAACATGAAGTAACGAAGAGTAACACTACCAACGGCCATGCCTTCTAATCACAAGGTTCCATTTGCTCACGCAAAGGAGTGGCCAATGAAAACACATTTCAATCTGAATCAGGACGTTTGCTGGTTTCTAGTGGCTAGAAGATGCTTTCCTTCCATCTTCTCTAGCAGTGTTGAGGGTAACGAGTAACTCGTTAGAATAAACAAATTACTTTTTTTGTGGTAATGAGAAACTTAACGTATTCGTTTTTCAATTTAAGAAATTAGATACTTAAGTTACTTTTTTCAAATAAGCAAATCGTTACTTTTAAATATTATTTCCCATGCCAAATTATAATAATATGAAAATCCCTTCCCATAAATTCATGCTCTTCCTGTTTTCTTCAAGAACGTTGTGGCAAGAAAGTTATCAGGATGGCAGAGCCACCAGCCTTTTACCACGTGAAAGTATTCACATTATTTAGAATTGGTAAAAGAAAAGGAGAAACACAATAATAATAATAAAACGCAAACTGTGCCTCGGTGTTAAGCGCCTGTCAACTTCAAATATCAAGAAGCACCTTCAGGTCAAGCACAGCTCCACTAGACCGGCGGAGAAGGACCCGCGACAGCCGATTACTGTTGATGCTGAGGAAGATGGCGATTCTGTTTCCAAAACAGCTAAATCTAGATTTAGGTTTTGTTAAACCCCCTGTCACCCCGAGAAAACTAAATGAACATGTATGCGTCTTTAGATGATTGTAAGTAATTCCTTTGATTACATGCCATTTATTTCAATGCATTATGTTCAGGGATTTATCTGACAGTTTGCATTCGTGCTTTGTAGTTTTACTGTTATTAAAATGTTCATGTCAATATTTCAAGTGGTCGGGCTTGTTGTGACTTAATAGTCTTTATTATTATCTGGCTTTAATATGTATTTTTCGTTTCATAAATCTGCCTAAATGTTGGTTTTGATTTATGGACAACGTCCCTTTGATACCTTGGATTTATCAAGATAGAATTGAATTGTGATGCAACACTTTTTGTTGTTGTATTTATCAAACATTTCGATAGTTTTAATATGGAATTTCGTTACAACACTTAGACGTTGTCCATAAATCAAAAGCAACATTTCGGCAGCTTTATGACACGAAATAGACATATTAAAGCCAGAAAATAAAGGCTACTAATTAGGCTTTTATATCTTATTTTATCTTTCCTTATTATCATAATGTGTATACGTTTTTCCTTCTTGCGCATTTTTTTTTTTTTTTGTGGAACAGTTACATTTCAACACAGGCTGCTGAACTACAACAGCCAAATAATAATTTGATTACAAAATAAGATATTGTTTATTGCAAAATACACGGTTCAATTTAGTAAAAACAACTGAAACAGCTATCAGGAAATCTGACAGAGATCTCGTTCTGGATCTCTCCCATGATGTCCGATGAAATCATTGTAGCACCGATTAGTAAATAGGCAAGCCACCCTCTACTGGGCATAACAACGACCAACACGCTCAATACATTTTCAGATGGTTTTCTGGGGTTTGGTAACGCAAAAGTAATGTAACGACTAACGAGTTACTTTCCACAGTAAGTAACAGTGTAATGTAACGTGTTACTTTTAATTGCAGTAAAGTTGTAACCTAACGAGTTACTTTAAAAAGTAACATTCCCCAACACTGCTTTCTAGTATACAGCCAACTTAGAGCCCCAAAAAAACAGTGTTATCTTAAAATGTATCTGTTCTGTTTTTCGATTAGAAGTACACATTTTTTTTTTAATAATTATTGCATGTTTTAAAAATGTCTTGAAATTCTACATAATCTCAACTTTTTTTTTATACCCCCCCCTCCCTCCCCCCCAAGACTGACTGATTGATTTTTCATATATATCTATTTAAACTTTAAACATCAAGGAGGAGTTCAGGCACGACTGCAAGAGTTTCCACAAGGTGGAGAAGATTACCATTCCGTTGAGACAGCAGCTGAATCCTGCAACATTGCTCAGCAACATAATGATATGTTAGAAATAGTCCCCCCATCAGCACGCAGTTGCATCAACTTATTTTTTTGTGTGTGAATTTTTTTCTTTTTCTTTAACATATATAATAATTGTTTTTTTTGGGGGGGGGAAGAATGCTGAAAATAAGAAACAATAATAAGAAAACATCTCTTGTAATATCTGTTATGTTTTCATAGCCAATATACATTTGCAGTTCGTTCATTTCTACAGAAGACGAAAGACAGGTGGTCCTGGGAGAAAAAAAAACATTGGTCAAATCAGGTGGTCAGATAGATCGTTGATTGACGTGATCGGTTGATTGATTGGTTCAGGAAATAGGAGAATGTTGTCAAAGGAAGTGGTCACTCATCATCTTGATGAACTCTGGGAGCTTGGACCTATAGGAGGACAGAAGCGGTTAGAGACAGCTGTGGGACACTGTACTCACCTGTTACCTGGACTCACCTGTTACCTGGACAAACAAAACCAACAGACACCCATACAGACAGACACACAAACACACACACAACTGAGAAGGAACTAAAGGTACAACTTTGAGATGGACACCCTAGGCCCTAAAAATAACCTTCATAGGTCCTAAACGTCTGTGCCTTCCACATAAGATTAAGATAAAGGTGTGAGACGGTCTCTCTATCTCCTTACTGTGTACCTCTTCACTGTGTACCTCTTCACTGTGTACCTTGTCACTGTGTACCTCTTCACTGTGTACCTCTTCACTGTGTACCTCTTCACTGTGTACCTCTTCACTGTGTATCTATTCACTGTGTATCTATTCACTGTGTACCTCTTCACTGTGTACCTCTTTACTGTGTACCTCTTTACTGTGTATCTCTTCACTGTGTACCTCTTCACTGTGCACCTCTTTACTGTGCACCTCTTCACTGTGTACCCCTTCACTGTGTACCTCTTCACTGTGTACCTCTTTACTGTGTATCTCTTCACTGTGTATCTCTTCACTGTGTACCTCTTCACTGTGTACCTCTTCACTGTGTACCTCTTCACTGTGTACCTCTTTACTGTGTACCTCTTCACTGTGTACCTCTTCACTGTGTACCTCTTTACTGTGTATCTCTTCACTGTGTACCTCTTCACTGTGTACCTCTTCACTGTGTACCTCTCCTCTGTGTACCTCTTTACTGTGTACCTCTTCACTGTGTACCTCTTCACTGTGTACCTCTTTACTGTGTATCTCTTCACTGTGTATCTCTTCACTGTGTACCTCTTCACTGTGTACCTCTTCACTGTGTACCTCTTCACTGTGTACCTCTTCACTGTGTAACTCTTCACTGTGTACCTCTTCACTGTGTACCTGTTTACTGTGTACCTCTTCACTGTGTACCTCTTCACTGTGTACCTCTTCACTGTGTATCTATTCACTGTGTACCTCTTCACTGTGTACCTCTTCACTGTGTACCTCTTCACTGTGTACCTCTTTACTGTGTACCTCTTTACTGTGTATCTCTTCACTGTGTACCTCTTTACTGTGTACCTCTTCACTGTGTACCTCTTCACTGTGTACCTCTTTACTGTGTACCTCTTCACTGTGTACCTCTTCACTGTGTACCTCTTTACTGTGTACCTCTTCACTGTGTACCTCTTCACTGTGTACCTCTTCACTGTGTATCTCTTCACTGTGTATCTCTTCACTGTGTACCTCTTCACTGTGTACCTCTTCACTGTGTACCTGTTTACTGTGTACCTCTTCACTGTGTACCTCTTCACTGTGTACCTCTTCACTATGTACCTCTTCACTGTGTACCTCTTCACTGTGTACCTATTCACTGTGTACCTCTTCACTGTGTACCTCTTCACTGTGTACCTCTTTACTGTGTACCTCTTTACTGTGTACCTCTTCACTGTGTACCTCTTCACTGTGTACCTCTGCACTGTGTACCTCTTCACTGTGTACCTCTTTACTGTGTACCTCTTTACTGTGTACCTCTTCACTGTGTACCTCTTCACTGTGTACCTCTTTACTGTGTACCTCTTTACTGTGTACCTCTTCACTGTGTACCTCTTCACTGTGTACCTATCTCTTCACTGTGTACCTCTTCACTGTGTACCTCTTCACTGTGTACCTCTTTACTGTGTACCTCTTCACTGTGTACCTCTTCACTGTGTACCTCTTCACTGTGTATCTCTTTACTGTGTACCTCTTCACTGTGTTCCCTCTTCAATGTGTACCTCTTCACTGTGTACCTCTTCACTGTGTACCTCTTTACTAAGTACCTCTTCACTGTGTACCTCTTCACTGTGTACCTCTTCACTGTGTATCTCTTCACTGTGTACCTACCTCTTCACTGTGTACCTACCTCTTCACTGTGTACCTCTTCACTGTGTACCTCTTCACTGTGTACCTCTTCACTGTGTACCTGTGTACTGTGTACCTCTTCACTGTGTACCTCTTCACTGTGTACCTACCTCTTCACTGTGTACCTCCCTCTTCACTGTGTACCTCTTCACTGTGTACCTCTTCACTGTGTATCTCTTTACTGTGTACCTCTTTACTGTGTACCTCTTCACTGTGTACCTCTTCACTGTGTTCCTCTTCACTGTGTATCTCTTCACTGTGTACCTACCTCTTCACTGTGTACCTACCTCTTCACTGTGTACCTACCTCTTCACTGTGTACCTCTTTACTGTGTACCTCTTTACTGTGTACCTCTTCACTGTGTACCTCTTCACTGTGTACCTCTTCACTGTGTACCTACCTCTTCACTGTGTACCTCTTCACTGTGTTTCTCTTCACTGTGTACCTCTTCACTGTGTACCTCTTCACTGTGTACCTCTTCACTGTGTACCTCTTCACTGTGTACCTGTGTACTGTGTACCTCTTTACTGTGTACCTGTGTACTGTGTACCTCTTCACTGTGTACCTGTGTACTGTGTACCTCTTTACTGTGTACCTGTGTACTGTGTACCTCTTTACTGTGTACCTGTGTACTGTGTACCTCTTCACTGTGTACCTGTGTACTGTGTATCTCTTCACTGTGTACCTGTGTACTGTGTATCTCTTCACTGTGTACCTCTTTACTGTGTACCTCTTCACTGTGTACCTGTGTACTGTGTATCTCTTCACTGTGTACCTCTTTACTGTGTACCTCTTCACTGTGTACCTGTGTACTGTGTACTATGTACCTGTGTACTGTGTACCTGTGTACTATGTACCTGTGTACTGTGTACCTGTGTATCTCTTCACTGTGTACTGTGTACCTGTGTATCTCTTCACTGTGTACTGTGTACCTGTGTATCTCTTCACTGTGTACCTGTGTACCTGTGTACCTGTGTACCTGTGTACTGGAGTTTAGATCTTCGTTACACACCTGCTATTTGAACAGGTTCACCTTGGAGGTACCCAGCATTCATAGCATTTAGGTACCTCACTACGAGGTACTGTACTCAATATCTCTACGATATGGAGATACCCAGCATTCATAGCATTTAGGTACCTCAGTACGATACAA